>NC_054081.1:6636434-6936434 GCF_017562075.2 Anopheles merus | reverse complement strand
CCGGCCGCATCCTCAACTCGAGCATCGTGCAGAACGCGAAAAAGAATCCCAACTTTGCCAGCATGCTCAAGTTCTTCGACCTGGACCTGCCGGTCGAGGAGCGGTACGCGCCCCCGATCACGATCCGCGCGGTCGACTGCCGGTCGTTCGGGCGGTACACGCTCGTCGGCACGCACCAGATCACCTCGATCCACCGGTACATGCACCGGGCGCTGCCGAAGGAGGACCCGAAGCGGTACAACCAGGACGGGCAGCTGGTGCTGGCCCGGCGGCGCACGGACGCCGGTGGCAACGTGCTGCCCGACGGCGGCATGCCGAGCGACTCGTGGTCGGGCGAAAACCTCACCCTGTACGGGGCGGCCTGCGTTGCCAAGGGGGTGGGCGGTGGGGCCGGCAGGGCGGGCAAGCGGACGAAGCGCAAGGGCGCGGACGGTGCGCCGGGCGCCGGCTTCGAGGGGCAGGAGGGGGCGGGCCAGGACGGGGACGACGATGACGATGGGTCGAGCAAGGACTGGTGGACGAAGTACTTCCTGTCGTACGAGCGGCTGATCGAGTCGGCCAAGGGTGGCGCAAGCGGGGGAGCGGGTGCCGGCGGGGGAGGCGGGGGCGGCGCGGGAGCGATGGGTGGCGCGGAGCCGGGCGGCTCGGGCGACGGCGGCAAGAAGCTCGGCGTCAAGACGTCCCGGCTCGTGTCGAAACTGAGCCCGAAGGCGGCGGCGCCGAAGAAGCCGCCGAATCCGCGCGTCGCCACCTGCCAGATCTACCCGAGCGAGCTGGAGTCGGTGTACGAGTACGGGCAGTTCCGCGAGTGGCTCCACTCGTTCCCGCTCTACCGGGGCAAGAAGACGGGCGACAGCACGGAGGACGAGACGCGCATCGTCGGCTTCTTCAAGGGCGCGATCAAGGTGTACCGGCTGCCGATCGAGAAGGGCATGGAGCCGGCGTTCGCGCCCACCCTGCCGCTGAACGATCCGATCCACGTGCTGGTGCGCGTGTACGTGGTGAAGGCGACCGATCTGCACCCGATGGACCTGAACGGGAAGGCCGACCCGTACGTGGTGCTGCAGCTCGGCAGCAAGCGCGTGTCGGACAAGGACAACTACGTCAGCAAGCAGCTGAATCCGGTGTTCGGGAAGTGCTTCGAGATCGAGGCGACCTTCCCGCAGGACTCGATGCTGACGGTGCAGATCTTCGACTGGGATCTGGTCGGCTCGGACGATCTCATCGGGGAGACGAAGATCGACCTGGAGAATCGGTTCTACAGCCGGCACCGGGCCATGTGCGGCATCTCCATGCGCTACGAAGAGTAAGTACAGGCGAAGGTGTTTGTTTGAGTGTGTTTTTTTGTTGTGGTGGGAGTACGGATCCAGGAACTACCCGATTTCGTGTTGGGATTCCGAATTACAAGTCTAGATTTCGATTCCGGAGCGGATTCTGGTCTCAACGTCAGAGTCCAGAGTCCAGAGTTGATTCCGGAATTGAATCCGATTATTTGGGAGCAGATCCCAAGTTCATTTCGAATTCGATTCCAAAGATTTGGAATTTTGAAGTTTGGATACCGATTCCGGAGTTGATTCCGATTCCAGATCCAATTCCGATGTCAGAATCGATTCCGCAGCTGAGTCCGCTTCCGGAGCCTATTTTGGTTCTGGTTTCGGAGTCGATTTCGATTCCGAATTCGATTCCGATTCTGAAACTGATTCTGTTTCTGGAGCCAATTTCGATCCCGGAGCCTATTCCGATTCGGGAGGTGAGTTTGATTCTGGTTCTGGAGCTGATCCCAAATCGATTTCGATTCCGATTCAAGAGAAAATTCCGATTCCGGATCGGAACTAGACGACTTCGTGTTTGGATTCAGATTTCGGAGTCGATTCAGATTCAGATTCAGGAGCCGATTCCGATTCTAACTCCGGAGTCGATATCGGTTCTGGAATCGATTCTGATTCTGGAGTCTATTCAAATTTCGGAGCCTATTTCAATCCCGGAGTCGATTCAGATTCAGCAATCAGTTCCGGTTCTACCTTCGGATTCGATTTCGGTTCCAGAGCTGGTTCGGATTCCAGAGCTGCATTTGGAGCTGATATCACAATCGATTCCTATTCCGGATCTGAATCTGATTCTGGTTCCGGAGATCATCCCAAGGCGATTTCGATTCCGGAAGCAATTGGAGCAAAGGAATTAAGGGTCCAAATCCGGCACCAAATCCAATTCTGGAGCCGATTAAGGAAAAGATACTAATTCAGGATCCGAATCTGACACCGAACCTGATTTAGGAGGTGATTCCGATTCTAGAGCCATTTCCTTAAGCAATTCATGATCCGAATCCGGCACCGAAACCCATTCTGGATCTGATTCCGGAAGCGATTCCAATTCTGGATCCGAATCCGGTATCAAATCCGATTCCAAATACGGAGCCGATTAAGGTAGCGATACCAATTCAGGATCCGAATCTGGCACCGAATCCAATTCTGGAACCGATTCCAAAACCGTACCCGATTACGAAGTCAATTCCAATTCTGGAACCTGATTCCGGACCTACCATCCCGAATTGATTCCAGAAAAATTCAGACCTAGCCTGAATCGATTCGGACCACAACTTTCTTTCTCCCAATCACTACTTGCATTTGTCGTTGGGAGTTGTTGGGATGCTAGCGATCTCCTCTATCCCTTCTCCGCAGCTCCGGCTACAACATCTGGCGCGATCCGATGAAGCCGACCCAGATCCTGTCGAAGCTGTGCAAGGACAACAAGCTGGAGGCCCCGCAGTACCTGCAGGACCGCGTCACGATCGGGCGCTGCTGCTTTCTGTTCACGAGCGAGGAGATCCAGACCTGGTCCAGCCCGACCTCGATCAAGTACCGGGACGAGCATCTGGCGCTGGCCGTGCTGCACCGCTGGGAGGAGATGCCGCGCGTCGGCTGTAAGGTAAGGTTCTAGCACGCCGCAAACATTCCGAACCGAACGGCCATACCTTACACTTTCCTCGATAGATCGTGCCGGAGCACATCGAGGCGCGGTCGCTGTACAACAGCGACAAGCCGGGCATCGAGCAGGGCAAGCTGGAGATGTGGGTCGACATGTTCCCGATGGACATGCCGCTGCCGGGGCCACCGGTCGACATCTCGCCCCGCAAGCCGAAGTCGTACGAGCTGCGCGTGGTGATCTGGAACACCGATGACGTCGTGCTGGAGGACGATGCCTTCTTCACCGGCGAAAAGATGTCCGACATCTACGTGAAAGGGTAGGTAACAGCGGGTTTCGCGAGGGGATTATTTTCTGGGGGAAACGATATCTAGGCAAGCTGGTGGTACATGCTGGGCCTCCTCGATGGAAGTAAGATCCACACTGGAGAATCATTTTTTAAGGTTTTCCTACGATTGGGATAAAAAAGGCTCACAGAAAGTGAGAACTTATTAGTCCCTGAGGATGTGTGCCCAACATCTGCGAGGTGAAAGGGTTCAGAGCTCGCTCGAACCAAACATCCTTCCCTTTCGAATGCTTCCAAATATCCCAAGCGTTCCTCGCAAGCCCATCTTATCGTCGCGCTCCAATGGAATTCTATTTGAAGCTTCCGAAAATCCAATTCTCCTCTCCTGCTCTGCTTGTTTTCTACGCCTCAGAAGTGCCGGTTTTCTAGCCTCAATATTAATTGATGTTACTACAGCTGCGGGTAACATGACCGTTCCTATTGTTCCCCAGGCAGCAGTTCAATTTAATGAGATCGTATTTCGCTATCATGTCCTCGCTGTGCCGGTGCAGCACTGCAAGGCGTGTGCTGTCCGTGCCGCTGTCAACAACGCACCCTTATGGCCGAATGGAGTATCTGGCTGTTGTGTTTTGGCTTGAACTGTGCGTTGTCTTCCGGCTGCAGCCACCCGGATGTGGATTTCTAGAATGTGGGGCTTCAATGACATGCAAATGGAAGCGGTTTTTTTTTGTAAATCCCTTTCACCCATCCAAGGACACGGACCTACGCAAAATGCAAACGCACTTTCGGCGTTGATACTCAGGCGGTGGGGGTTGTGCGGTGGCTTTGTGTTTTTGAAATTTTTGCCCCACCGACGGTCCATATTTCTTTCCCATTTTCTCGCCCCTTGGTACCACCATTGCTGCATGCTCAAGCCGTGCAACCATGACATGCTTCACGGGAAGCAGATTTTCTGCTCAAGCTTTTGCAGCCTTGATGGGACATCGCTAGTGGACCCGATGCGAATGTTTTCAAATCCCAAACAATGGAATGTACCCGGCAGGGATAGAGCATGGTGGTGGAAACCTTTTTTTTCTGTCGGTGACCTTTTTCTCGAAGAAATATCGGTCAAAATAGTGTGTAAAGCTTGCGGTTTGGATCGGTCTTCTGAAAAGGGAAGGCCGAAAACATTCCAACAGGAACTTACAATTTTGGGATTTTGTAGCCGTGAGTCCTGTGTGTATGTGTGTCTGTTTTTTTTTTTAAATTTTATTTACTACATTTTGATAGTAGCATGCCGGCATAACTGTGCATAAATCGATTGCTAAGCTTCTTGGCAAAATAAAAACGACTAAAACCCTGCTCGTGCTTCATGTTGAGCAATCTCAACTGTGGAATCTTCCGACGCTGTCTGTGATGCCTGCATGTAGGAATTCTTCGGAACGTTTTGATGTTTTTTTTTGTTTCTTCTCTCCTTTCATTTCAATAAACTTGGAGGAAGGATACGGGCTGGGTGTTTCGACTAGATTTGTCCTTTCTCTTGCTATCTCACTCCATCTCCTGGTGTCTCTTATTCCTCCCTTACCTTGTGATGTTAAAACCTTTCATGGTAATGGTTTTTTTCGGACTGCCATTCTCAGCACCGGCAGTGGCTTGCGGTGTTGTGCCCGATCTAGACGAAGAAGTTACGGATTAGAACTGAAATTATTGTATGCACATGCTACCAACAACGATAGTGGCCATTGGAAAAAGTATTCAACAACATGCTGGTAACTTAATGCGTTTCTTTTAAAGTATCAAATGCGAAAAAAAAAAAGATTTTTGCGAGTGTCTGAGACAACGGCAGCATCGCCTTCCAGGAACTGGCCCGTAAAACCAGCCATAATTGTTTGGCATTTCTTCGATTGCCCTTTTGCGACGCTGCATCGCTATGTATCGCCTTTGAAAGTTCGCAATTGAATTTTAGGTCGGCGCAGTGGGATAAAAACCAGTTTGACCAGTCTGGTAACAACAGCTAACAAATCATATTTTGTCCTCGTTGAAGTGGCGAGGGACCATGCAGGAAGTACAGCGTTTTTGGGCTCTATTTTCCGGAAAAAATGTCAATTCTATTCCATATTTTATCAGTCGCTACTAGGTGAGCTTTTTTAATGTAATATTCAAGGCTATTTAATATTTAATGTGCTGGATGCTATCGTTGTTTATCTTGCAAAGAGCAATGATAATGTTGAGCTGAATTTTCTGGACAATATAGCGCCGATTGTTTAGGGACTCAAAATCAAATATTGAATCTTTTTATTTATTTTTTTTTAATGAACCTCGATGGAGGCGCCTTGTACCTGACGAAAAATGTTTGTCTGTATGCTAATGTGCAACACTTTACAGGGTTTTCCAAGTGATTTTCGAATGTGTACGTTGTTATTCACTGAATGCAAGATATTAATCCACAGCAATCTGAATTTTCATCTTCATGATAATAATTTTCAAGTTCTTCTGCATGATTTTCAACACTTTAACGGTATATTGCCATAGTTTTTTTTCCACCAGGAGTTTGAAGCTTAATGTCATCAAGATTTAAACAATATTTTTGAAATTAATATTACATGCATTGTTATGCATTCTTTTCAGTCTCCACAACCATTCGTGTCCATTTCCAGTGTCCATAAAATTTTTCATTGCTTGCGAGATGTTTCTCAACAGCTGTCAAATGTTGTATTTGCATCACTATCATACAGGGGGTTTTCAAGTCAGTTTGGAATGTAAACATTGTCATTCACCGCGTACAAAATGTCATTCCATATAGATCTGACATTTCATTCCGATCATAATACTTTTAAATTTCTTTAGCATGATTTTCAACACGACTGAAGCTGGATTGTGTTTGACAGTTCTTTGTTATGTGTCGAAAATCATGTGTTGTAACTGAAATTTTATGTTAAAGCAAATATACAATTATACAGCTGTTGAAAAACATCTTGAATGCGGTGAATAATGATGTGCACATTTGAAAACCCTGTATTTCAGTTCATCCACATGATTTTCAACACGTATCAAGCTGGATTGAGTTGGACAATTTTTAGTTATGCGTTGAAAATGTTATGTAAAAACTGAAATTTTGAATGTTGTAAACATTAAAAAAATTGCAAGAAAACCCTGTAATTTTTAAAAATGTTTTACATATCTTGATGATTCGAAAACGCCAGGTGAAAAAACGATGCCAAGAGACTGTCGAAGTGTTGAAAATCATACTGAAGAAATAAAAAAAATATTATTTTCAATATGAAATATCAGAGTGATGTGGATTACAGGGTTTTCAGCAATTCTCAAACATGATTTTCAGCACTTCTCAAACTGGATTGAGTTTGACAGTTCTTTGTAATGTGTTAGAAAATCATGTGTAAAATTGAAATTTCATATGGATAACAAATACACCATGATTTGACAGCTGTTGAAAAACATATTGGATGGGGCGAATAATTATGTGCACATTTGAGACCCCTGCATGTTAGATCGTTCACATGATTTTCAACACGTCTCAAGATGGATTGAGTTGGACAATTTTTAGGTATGCGTTGAAAATGTTATGTAAAAACTGAAATTTTGAATGTTGTAAACATTAAAAAAATTGCAAGAAAACCCTGTAATTTTTAAAAATGTTGTACATATCTTGATGATTCGAAAACGCCAGGTGAAAAAAGATGCCAAGAGACTGAGAAGTGTTGAAAATCATACTGAAGAAATAAAAAAATATTATTTTCAATATGAAATATCAGAGTGATGTGGATTACAGGGTTTTCCAAGTCAGTTTCGAATGTGAACGTTGTTATTCAACGCGTACAAGTTTTTAATCCATATCAATATGATGTTTCATTTCGATTACCACAATTTTTAACTTCTTCAGCATGATTTTCAACACTTCTCAAGCTGGATTGAGTTTGACAGTTCTTTGTAATGTGTTAGAAAATCATGTGTAAAAATTGAAATTTCATATTTAAACAAATACACCATTATACAGCTGTTGAAAAATATCTTGAATGCGGTGAAAAATGATGTGCACAATCGAAAGAGGCTTAGAAAATCATATAACATCAACGTTTACATTAAAAAATGGCTTGGAAAACCCTGTATATGAAATTCTTGAAACTTTTACTGAGGGCAACTTAAATTCCATTCTACAAAATTATTGCCTGCCCTGCATCATTGTCTGAAGATTGTTCGAGCGAGCAACAGTGGGGGCAAACAAGTGGCACTAACACTGTTTCGCACGATTGCAGCTGGCTGAAGGGACCGCAGGACATGCAGGCGACCGACATCCACTACCGGTCGCTCACCGGCGAGGGCAACTTCAACTGGCGCTTCATCTACCCGTTCGAGTATCTGGCGGCCGAGGAGCGGATCGTGCTGTCGCGCAAGGAGTCCCTCTTCAGCTGGGACGAGACGGAGGTGAAGATACCGGCCCGGCTCGAGCTGCAGGTGTGGGACGCGGACCACTTCTCCGCGGACGACTTCCTTGGCGCCATCTCGCTCAACCTGAACCGGTTTCCGCGCGGCGCCAAATCGTCCAAGCTGTGCACGCTCGACATGCTGCGCACGGACAACGTGCCGACGGTGAACATCTTCAAGCAGAAGCGCGTCCGCGGCTGGTGGCCGTTCTTCATCAAGAAGGAGAACGACGAGATGGAGCTGACCGGCAAGGTGGAGGCGGAGATCCATCTGCTGACGAAGGAGGAGGCGGAAAAGAATCCGGCCGGGTTCGGGCGCAACGAGCCGGACCCGCTCGAAAAGCCAAAGTAAGTAAGCCGGGGGGAGGGAACATGGATGGCGAGTGGATTGCAGTACACTTTTTTCACTTCTTCTCTTTCCAGTCGACCGGACGCCTCGTTCATGTGGTTCCTGAACCCGCTCAAGTCGGTCCGGTACATCGTCTGGCACAACTACAAGTGGAAGATCATCAAGGGGCTGATCATCATCGGGATCGCCATCCTGCTGCTGCTGTTCTTCTACGCCGTGCCGGGCTACACGGTCAAGAAGATGCTCGGTGCTTAAGCAGAGCGAAAGGAAGAGGCTCGAGTCACACCCACACACACACACACACACACTAACAATCAACCGAATCCGAACGCAACTCAAACCACCAAAAATCGAACCGAACCGTTTAACGAGATACAATCACGCGCTTTGATCTATCGATACAGCTTTCCCATCTTACCGATTCTTACCACAAAGTTTACAAGCACAAAGTCGGCAAGGCGCTGAAGTTGAACGCACAAAAATCAACGATGACCGCCCGTGCAACGTGCTGCCCTGACCTTGGGCCTTGGCTGCCGTTGCTGGTTAGGAAATCGTCCAACGCGACACCAAAGTAGCGTAGCGTAGCGTACTTAGTTAAAACAAAAATGAAGCGACCGGCAAATCCGCTGGTAGATGGCACTAGCACGAGCAGATTTAAAAACACACAGACACAACCGAATCCCCAAAAGTATTTATACATATTCATATATACACTGACCATTACACTGACGATGTTTTATGCAACGAAAGGCCATCAAATTCATCAACGGGTCATCATCAGCACCTAAAAAGATCCAACTCCCTTCCCACGCGTTTGTAGGAACAACCAATTTGTGTACATACACACACACAGACACACGCACTCACAAACACACACCACACTCCCATGAAGCACTAGTAGATCCTCCCGGAGAAGTGTATTGGTATGTTCCGACCAGGACCTAAGGACCAAACCGTTTTTTCTCACACTGCAATATTTGTTGTTTCAATCCGTTGCTGTTTAAACGTACAATTAGAGCTTACAAACCAAAACCACGAAAACAAAGAAGAGGAAAACCGGTACGCTAAGGAACGGGCGTACGCACACGGATACACATGGGCGCACAAGCCATTGCACCACAAACTATCAGAACAATCTATACTAATCGTTATCAGAGGCTCTATCTAAAACTGTTTCATATACATATATATATATATATATACACACACACATATATATACATACATATATTTAGGTATACAAAGCTAAACAAGCGTCGGGACGCTTGCCCCTTTTTCGCTCTTCAAGGAGACACACACGTACACACAAACACAAACTTAGTGAGGTAGTGGTAGCGCAGCTATTTAGCGATCCGTTTTTCCTCCGAACTTGCTGGCGCGCGCTAGCACACACGTAAACACACTTGTATAGTAGATAGTGCAAAGAGAAAAGACATCCAATTTAACCTAATCAAAATCTTAACCAATCAAACCAAACGGAAAGGGCAAAAGGGGACGGGCCACCGGCCACACCGTGTTGGCCGGTATGCACTTACTTGCTTCGAATCAGTTTTGAAGCATTGTTTTGCATACCTTTAGGCGGGCTTAGCAGGGCGGAGAGTTAAGCATTGGCAAACGGTTGCATCTCGGCTTTGCAGAAAGTCGCGTTTGGTGTTTTATTGCAAAAATGATTGCACAAATAATCATTTTGCCTTGGTAGGGAATTTTAGTTTAATGTTTTTTCAAATGGAACCGGTTAAAAAAGCAAACAAAGCCCAACAATTGCATACCGTCCGGCGCTCGAATGCGGTTCGGCGCCAGAATGTAGACTAGTGATGTGCTCTCTGGAGTGCACCCACGACTCCGATCTGACTCCGAATATTGTTGGCCGAATTCCGACCCCATTCCGAGTCCTTCGAAGTTGGAGTAGTATGGAATCGCCTGAAGTCGTCCGGAGTCGACCGGAGTCGTCAGGATTCGTTTGGAGTCGTTCGCACGGGCGTTGGAGTCATTCAAAGTTCGACTCCGACTTCGTACTATTCCAGACGACCTCGGGCGACTTCGAACTACTCCGGATGACTTCGGGCGACTCCGGATGACTCCGGATGACTTCGGGCGACTCCACGCGTCTCCTACTGCGAACGACTCCAAACGAATCCTGACGACTCCGGACGACTCCAGACGACTCCGGGCAACTCCATACTACTCCGACTTCCAACAACTCCAAACGACTCCAGGCGACTCCAGAAGACTCCGGACGACTCCGAGCGATTCCGAACGACTCCGGATAATGCTGGGCGGACCTACCTTGCGGAGTCGGCTTCGAAATTATCGGAGTCGGATCAGAGTCGACTTCAGATTTTTGTCAACTTTACTCATCACTAATAAAAACCATTGGGTAGTGTGCGCTCGAGCAAACCGGACGTACCGAACGCCCGAAAGGTATGCAAACATTGCATCACGGAGCTGCATCGATTGTGAAGCACGTTTCTGGGTCAACCCATTGCCAAACCGGGCGTCGGTGGCCTGACCTTACTACTGTTACACTCTTTATCGTTATCTATAAAACATACCACCCCCCCCCCCTTTCCAATCCCCGCAGCCTCCGTCGACGTTCGGCTCCTGTTGTCCATTACTCCCCCCATTAGCGTGTGAGGCGACAACCATGCGACCATGCGCCGATGATGCACACGGGATTTTTCTCACCCTCCCCCCCCTCCCCCTTCCCCCCTTCACCGTACTTATAATAGAGTTATATCCAAGTGTTGAGATGTGTTGATTTCACTTACCTACATTTATCAAGACACAAATAAAAAGCTTTAAAATAAACGAACACAATCATTCCGGATTCTGCCGCGGTTGGCGCGCTCGTCGGTGCTTTATTGTTCTGCCGAAACGTTACAGTGTCATTGTTGTTTGTTTGCGTTTTTATAATTATTTTTCAATTTTTCAAATGGGACAATTTGCTGCATTTTGTTTTAAATAAATAAATTTAAAAGCACAATCTTCTCTCATTCTTCGCGACGAACTTCGCTGCTCAAGCGCACCTGAGGCAGCCCAAAAGCTGCACGGACGAGTAACCAGTGAGAGCGTAAAACGGGTTTCGCTCTTTCTTCGCGCCGGAGATATGCTGCCTCAGTGCCGCGAGCTACCATGGCTACCATGGCCGCAAGCAGATCCACTATGAAAATCTAAATCGATAAGATAACATCAGCCCCGTTTTGATACTGGCGGGGCGTGTGACGTTGTGCGAGAGCATGCACCGTTTTCGAGCTCAGGTAAACAATGTTAAGGTGCTTTGGAACATTGTTCAACTCTAGGTAAACATTTGACGTCCAACTGAACTGCTGATGCCATTCTGAATCATATTCAATCACAACTAAACGTCTAAACACGGGTTCATTTCTTTGATGTTCATTTTGTTGCAATTGACTAACAAATTCTAATTGATTTTGTACAGGAAGGCACGACCAAAAGGCTTAACTGCAACAGGCAAACGAATTCACTTCCGAATTCCAATTGGTTTGTTACGATTGAACAATATTCAGAAAGGCATCAGCAGTTCAGTTGTCAAATGTTTACTTATACAGTAGAAGGTTATAGTGGTTAAAGAACAAGGCGCGAAAGCATATTACCATTGTTTACTTGGACTTGGAAAACGGTACAATATACACCGTTTTTTTTTTTGAGCTCAAGTCAACAATGTTAAGGAAATTATGAACAAATAGAAAACTATAAGTAAACATTTGACGGCCAACTGAAATACTGATACTTCTCTGACGCAACGTACGTTTATATTACTTGCGTTCGTTGCTTTGATGTTTATTAGGTGGAAATAAAATTGTTAAGAGCTTCATGTTAATTGATTTTTTTTCTTTTTGAATAGTCAATTTCTAATTCAAAAGGAATTGGAATAAATTATAGGCAAAAGAATTCAAATGATTTTTGAAAATTAATACACAAGCAAAAGTCTAAACTCCACACAGTAAACAGGATCTTCTTAGGGGCTTCACTTGTTTAGTTACGATAGGCATCAGTACTTCAGTTGGACGTCAAATGTTTACCTACAGTAGAACAATGTTCAAAAGCAGCTTAAACATTGTTGACCTGTGCTTGGGAAATGGTGTAATACAAGTGCGAATGGAAATGAATATAAGTGAAATATAAAAAAAAATACTACAATCGAAGGTTGCTCTGGCCAGCGTTTGAGAGCGTTCCGTAGGCGTGCAGAGTTCGTTGCCTGCTACTACCCGGCCCTGACATCGCCGGTGTCATTACCACTGTCATCGCGCTGGGCGTAGCTGCCTTGTGGAGAGTTACGGCGGCCAAACCACGTCCACCACGATCGCGTTGTTACCGGCTGCTCGCTACAGCTCGCTGGAACCGCTACCCTCCTCCCCGACGAACACCTCCAGGAAGAGCGTATCCTTCTTGACGTAGCCCCGCGAGTACAGCTGGTCGTGCGGCACGTACACGTAGTGCTGGTTCTTGTCCCGCTGGCCCTTCACCTTCGCCACGATCGGTTTGTAGATCGGTACGGCCTCGGCCGGGTTCGCTGCCTGGTCGCGCACACAGATGGTGGCGGACAGCCGGCACGGCCACTCGAGCAGCTCGTCGTACGGGCCGGGCAGGATGGTCAGGCCGGCGATCAGATTGCGCCCGCGCCACGTCCCGATACCGTACAGGCTGGCCTCCAGCTGGCAAATGGGGAGAGAGAGAGAGAGAGAGAGAGAGAGAGAGAGAGAGAGAGAGAGAGAGAGAGAGTAATGTGAAGCGTTAGTCACACCGAGGCAGCTCCATTGCGAAGCTAGCAGCACCCACCTGCAGCATGTATCCGTAGGGGTGATTCGTAAAGATCGGACCCTTCATCATCGTTTCCAGCTCCTTCGATTGCTGCAAACGGTTGGCGAAGTTGTCGATGCGCCACATGACGTGGCCGTTCTCGCTGGCCGGCGTGCCCCGGTTGTTCGCCATCAGCATGTTCGTCTGCAGCTCCTCGGTGCGCTGCTTGGTGTGGTACGTTTCGCGGCGGCACTTCTTCAGCGTGTTCTCCAGCTCGACCACCCGCTCCTCGCACTCGAACAGCCGGATCATGATGTCCTTCTGGTTGTAGTTCAGCTTCACCTGGTACTTGTGGATGTCGTCCAGTATTTCCTTAATCGGACCCTTCACCTCCACCACCGGTTCCATCGAGGAGGAGGAGGACGTGGAGTCGCCCGAGCCTGCCGGTAGCGTGTGGTACGGTGCGCTGTTCAGCTCGCTCAGTGCCAGCGGCTGGCAGGCTTTCGATGTCGAGGGCTGCTGCCCATCATCCGGCCCCATGGACAGGGCAGCAGCCTGCTCCGTCAGGCAGGACACGGCTGCCTCCTGCTCGATCGCTGCCCGGTCCTGCTTGAGGAAGAATAGGGTCTTCTCCAATGCATCAATCCGGTTGATCATATCGGTACGCCACTCATTCGTACCCTGCCATGAAAGGGGGAAGGAAATCAGTCAGGATGTTGTTTCCAAAAATATTGGGATTCTGTTTTTTTTTTTGTTTGTGCTGCCTACCTTGAGCTGTTCCCGCAACCCGGAAATATCGAGCGAGTGCTGCATCTTGTCCTGGTAGCACATCTTGTACATCGCGACGATGGATTCGTACACCTTGCCGGTCCAGCGATGCGACACGTCGTAGTAATTCTTGAGATGGGCCAGCTCGCTCTGCACGTCAGTGTGCTTTTCCTTCTGCGCCGTCTGCAGCAGCTGGATGGAGCTAATGTCATTCTCCAACGCCTGGAGGACCTGCTCCACCGATAACTCCTCCCCGGCCTGCTCCTCGTTCGGCGGGGTGACGTACTCGTTCGACGTTTCGTTCGACGACTCCATACCGTAGCTCTTCGGGCAAGTGTTGCTGTGCAGCTGAAGATCTTTCTTGGCGACGATGGCTCCGCAACGGTTCGGACACACGGTTTGCTGTCGGCGGCACTTGCGTAAATGGATCTGTGCGGGATGGACGGATGGTGGGATGAAGATAATACCGCCAAGGGAGTGGGGAACTAAACCCTCTTTCTCGGTGGGTCCCAACTACCAGCATGACGCACACAAGGGCCCTCAGCAGGTAGACTTCCGGTTGAAGCCGTCACTTCCGACTGCCACTCGAGATCGCGGTGCGCACAAGATCTATGCTTACCTCGACGTCCGAATCATCCAGCCACTCGCTGCAGAGATAGCAGGAAGTCTGGGTGAACATGAGACGTCCGTTAGCGGTCGTGCCGGTTGCCATGCTGCCCGGTAAAAAAAGGCTACAGAGCAACAAGCGGAAAAAGCTGACTTCGAAAACTGCACTGGAGCTCGCGATGGAGCTCTGTTTGGCAACAAATCAAGGGAGACTCCGCGCGAGCAAACTACAGCAAGGTGTCCGGGCAGGAACGCATACGCGCACCCCGCCAAGGTGCGATAAAATACTGACAACGCCGTTCAAATCTGCGTCTTGATAAGGGAGCGTTGGGGTGGGAACATGCCTTAACCCTTCAGTGCCGCTGGGCAGTGAAGCATACCAGGAAAAATGCTGATATCGAAATAGTTTCGCGCCGATCGAACACAAAGACAATGGCAAGATTCAAACCAACCCCTGCTGCCGGTCATGTGTGAGGGCATGCGTCATACCTTCGCGCACACCACTTGCGATAGATGCTGGATTCGATTCGATTTCGTTTCAATATGTTTTTTTTTTTACGCGAAGCTGTTATTGGGAATTGAGTACGCTAACGCGCGACAATTGCCATGCTTTGTGCCCGGCGCAAGTGTGCGTTTGCTGCTTCGGGAGGGCCTAAGTCGTTGGAGTTTGTGCACCACACGTGTGCTGGAATTTTTTGAATCTCATAGCTAAGCTAAGCGCTTGGAGCGATAAAATTTAAATAATTGTAATTATTTGTCCTCCTTTTATGGCTGTAACACCACTCCGTTTTCAAGCGGTGGCAGTTTAGGCAACGAACACATGCGTGTCACCCAACACAAAATCTAAATCAAGGTTAAATATCTCAAACACAGTACAGTTGTGCGCAAAAGAGAAAGAAATTCCCCGACTTGTTCATCTTTCCATCTACTCAGTAGCACGCAAGGAAGTACATTCTTCAACTCAAATTTGCTGAATCGGCGATTCTTCCAACAGAAAAACCACACCTACTAAAGCCTTGATTTCACATTCTACGGATGTAGTTTCTGCATCTAAATCAATAAATTCACCTACTCTAAGCACTGGAACTTACCCTGATTTCCACGAGCACAAAAAAAACTTTTCACAAAACTATTAACACAAAGAAACACTTTCCAACGGCAGAAGTAAACTGTTCACTGGGCGATTGAGCGCGGCGGGAATTTTCAAACTCACTCCGGTTCGGTTGGCTGCTGACAAGTGTCTGCGAAAGCTGTGCGCGGCAATTGCGTCAACGGGAAGCGTTTGCCGTGAAGCGTTTCGCCGCTGTCACAGCAACCGTCAACATTGGGAGGGGAACGAAATTCCCATTGAGCAATGCATGCATGCCAGCAATGTGGGTATAAAATACGGCCGTGCTTATATAGCGCTGTTGTTCAAGGTATATTTTATAATAAATTTGCAATATGCACTTGTTTTGCCAGCTTTCTTGACATTATTATTGATTATCTGCGGTTTTCTATTATCTTATTTACTAATATCGACCGATCCAACTATGATTTGGATGTCAACTGAAATTTTACAATTTTCTTCATTTGTCGGAATCCCGAAAATCAAATAAATCGGAAAAGAACATCACGAAAATCTTTTATGAAATTATGAGACCATGTTGCTTTCATCGTTGTATAAAAACTTACTTTGCTCCGTTTGTTTGTACAGTCTGTTCACTGATTTGATATAAATGTTGCTTTTACCCATTCGCAATCTTTTTCATGCATGGTCTTTCGTTAACCCTTGGAGTCCTTTAGGATCTCTTTAACCGTAGAGTTGGCAACCAGATTTACACACGTAAGTTGGCAACCGGCATACCCGGGTATTCCAGACGTTTTGACGCAAAAAATTAACGATTTTCATAGGTAAACAATGCTTTCTATATTTTAATGCTGTAAGCAAGTAATTTCGACCATATATTCTCTTCTATTGCATTTATTCATGAAGTTTTTTTTTTCATTTTATTATAAAAATAACGGTCACATTGAAATTTGGAATCGCTTGAATTTGACTCGAAAATAAGCACAATACTAAAAGAGGAAGAAGAGAAACGTCATTCTCCATACAAAATGTATGGAATACCCGGGTATGCTGGTTCCCAACTTACGTGGTAAAGTTAAAAAAAAATCAAAATAAAATACTTACAGACTGTTTAAAATTACAATTTATGCACCAAAAAATCAGAAATTAAAAGTTGGGAGGCTACGGAAAATTTCAGGTCAATAAAAGCAATGAATCAAAAGTTATTGCAGTTCGAAGTTGAAAAAAATACCCAGGTATCCGGTTGCCAACTTAAAGGTTAAGGCTTTGAATTTGAACTCATGTAGATCCCGTTTAGGAGTCGTTTAAGGCTTTGGTGGTATTTTTATTCATTCAAATAGTAATTGTTGAAATTATCGAGGTATTTTAGCTAAAAATAATAAAAAAAATCATGTTGTGTACAAAGATAATCAAATCCCAAGCGCCACAGATTAAGTTTTAACGTTTCCAGTCGTTCGAATTTCGAATCAAATTTCCATAGAAAAAAAAACGACTATCTATATGAATGGTCTTGTGGTCAGATACGTGGGTATCACTTTCAATATGAAACTATACAACAGTACAGAGGGAAGGAGAACCCAAGTGCCACAAATCCACTAAACGACCACTAAACGGCTTCTAAACGCCTCAAATTCTCTACCTAAACGGAATATAGAAAGACTTCGTTTAGCAGACGGCAAACGACTCATGCATTCTAAAAATAGCAAAAAAGCTGGTGGCGCCATCTGTTTGTGGGATACCCAACCTGTGGAGCTTCCTCGCTTGGAGGAGAGCTTTCTCATTTCCTCTGTACTGTTGTATGGTTTCGCATTGAAGTTATGCATCGCTAGAACTAGAACGGCGATACGATTGTTTAAATACTAAACTCCAACGAAAACCACCAGTACTGAAGCAAGTGAGATTTGAGTAATGGTCGTTGGTGTTGATACCCACGTATCTGACCACACGACCATTCATATAGATTTTTGCTCAGAAAGTTATAAGGCTATATAGGTCATTATAAGATGAAACTTGTCGAAACACATTGCAAGAAAAGGATAGCAATATAATGATGAGTTGTAATACGCCATCTATTGATCAAACCAATGAAGCTGTGAAGCTTTCATTTTTTTCCTATGGATATTCAATTTTCCAGTCGTTTAAGCTTAATCTGTGGCGCTTGGGAAGGCTCTGAAAGCGAAGAAAGCTCAATTGTGTGACTATAGCATGAGCAGATGGCACCACCAGCTTTTTTGCTATTTTTAGAATGTATCATTCGTTTGACGTCTGCTAAACGAAGTCTTTTTATATTCCGTTTAGGTTGAGAGCTTGAGTCGTTTAGAACGCGTTTAGTGGTCGTTTAGTGGATTTCTGGAACATTCGGTACTTGGCCGGTCTCGAACAGATCAATAAGTCAATGATATCTATGCCCACTAGTAGAAAGCCATACAAGAAGGAGAAAAAGCACGTCCTAAAATATGTTTTTTTAAATAAATTTAATGGAAATCGATAGTACTTTTGATGAGTACTTGTTAACACTTGGGCATAGGGACAAACAGGTTATGGTTTGCTGTCAGAAGGGCTTTTAAATCACCTAATTTTCTTTCTAAGCATTGGGCCTCCAGAACGCGTGTTCCGAGAGCAGTGTGTCGGATGTCGGATGTGCTACAGAAAAAAAAACGAATTTGTCGAACCAACGTGTACCGATGTTGCTGTTTGGGAAGCGTGGCCGCACTGTCAAGCTGACAGCGCTGTCACGGAGCGTTTCTGTTTGTTTTGTTTTTTTAACCGTGTCGTGGTGGTTTTTGGTCGGTTTGCCGAGGGCAATGGTGAGGGGTAGCAGAGAGCGGTGGAAGCGGCGTAGGAAAACAACATCGCGTACACAGATGCACACCCCAGGTCGGCCGCAAGTGTCAACGTAATCAAATTTTTGACAGCTTTCGACCGCTATTTTCGGGCCTGCAGAACCACCAGCAGTGTTTCCCGTTTTTCGTTTTGAATGTGTCCACGTCCCAGTGCCAGCAGCTTGGTTTGGTTTGTATCCGCTGGTTGTGTCTCCCAGCCCCGTCCGCTTAACGTGCAAACAAGATGAAAGTGACCGCAGGTAAGTGCCCGTCAAAGCCGACTCCGTCCCTGCCGAATGCTGATGTGCGGTTTTGGCTGCTCCTTCTCGTGTCTTTTCTTCCCCAATTCCCACAGCGCACGGTAACAACCTGAAGTACCTCAGCCTGGTCACGCTCACGCTGCAAAATGCCATCCTCGGGCTGAGCATGCGGTACGGGCGGACGCGCCCGGGCGACCTGTTCCTCAGCTCGACCGCGGTCGTGATGGCGGAGCTGGTGAAGCTCGCCACCAGCCTGGTGCTGGTGTACCTCGAGGAGGGCAAGCACTTCGGCCGGCTGCGGGCCGCCCTGCACCAGACGATCGTGAAGCAGCCGCTCGACACGCTCAAGATCTGCGTCCCGTCGATGCTGTACATCATCCAGAACAATCTGCTGTACGTGTCCGCGTCCCATCTCGATGCCGCCACGTACCAGGTCACCTACCAGCTGAAGATTCTCACGACGGCCGTGTTCGCGGTGCTGATACTGCGCCGCCGCCTGCTGCCGACCCAGTGGGCCGCCCTCGTCCTGCTCGTCGTCGGCGTCGCGAGCGTCCAGCTGGCGCAGACGGGCGAGGACAGTGGGACGGCCGCGACCCGCCAGCAGTCGATGCCGGCGGGCGACGGCCCGGAGCAGAACCGGCTGCTCGGGTTCAGTGCCGCGCTCGGCGCCTGCTTCCTGTCCGGCCTGGCCGGCATCTACTTCGAGAAGATGCTCAAGGGCGCGGACATCTCCATCTGGATGCGCAACATCCAGCTCAGCCTGCTGTCGCTGCCGTTCGGGCTGCTGACCTGTGCGGTGAACGACGGCGCCCAGCTGGCCGCCCGCGGCTTCTTCTTCGGCTACGACGCGTTCGTGGTGTACCTGGTGGTGCTGCAGGCGGTCGGCGGCCTGATCGTGGCCGTCGTCGTCAAGTACGCGGACAACATCCTGAAGGGGTTCGCCACCTCGCTCGCGATCATCATCTCGTGCGTCGCCTCGATCTACCTGTTCGACTTCAGCCTCTCGCTGCAGTTCACCGTCGGTGCCGGGCTCGTGATCGGCTCGATCTTCCTGTACGGCTACGATCCGGCCGCGGCCAAGGGCGCGAAACCGGGCGTGCGCCCGTCCGCCAAAGCACTCGCCGAAGCGGAGGAGCGCCTGCTGGCGGAAAAGGTCTGAGCTGGGAACAGGGAAACTACCGGGCAACCGTGCTCGAATCGGTTCGGCAACGAATGGACTGGATTTACCGTTTAGTTTACTGTTTTAAGCATCTCGCGCGGCTGTCCGTCTAAGCTTTGGGAATAGTTCTATTTGGTCCCACGTTTTCTTACCCTTTTTGCTCTGGCTGCGAGAGTGAAAGGTACACATATCGATTTGATAGAAAGCGCCAAGCCAGCCAAGCGCACTTAGCAGAGGTTTCAGCACACTCGCCAGATCGCGCATGTAGGCAGTAACGAAACACCCATATATTATTCTAATAGGACGTTATGTAGGCAATAACGAATAACACACATATATTATTCTAATAGGACAGTAAGAGAATCAACTTGGCTGGAGGAGTCTGTGTGGGGACGGATGCGTCACGGTGTTTGTTACTTAGTGCGCGCAGGCGACACGCGCCGTAGCGTTTAAGGGCTGTATAAGGACGATGCGCACACTTTTAGTGAGTATTATAGTCGGTACTAGGTGAGCTGCTGCCTTTTGTACGATAGCGTAATGCGTACGATTTTTTTTTAATAAGGAAACCTTCTCACTTTCGTTTCGGTTAGCGAGTTAGCAGGTTCATGGTTGTAGTCGAGCGAGATCTTACTTGCTTCATTTCGTTACATTTACTTCACTGTAATGTGTACTACCGTATTCACAGAGAGAGAGAAAGAGAGAGAAAGAGAGAGTAATAGAGGGGAAATGTTAATTAGCAAATAGAAAATGAAAAGCTACACAGCTCGAAGCATCACGTGCGACCGGTCAGGAAGTTGTGGACGATGATGTGATCCTTCGGTGGCGTTTGGACAGCGTAACAAGATTTGATACATTAGAATAAGCGAAAAATATATAAATAAAGTGCATGAAAGGTGCAAACAAAATGGGAATTTGATGGAGCGACAGCAATATTTAATGTTACGTTCGCTTTCTGTCGTTTTATGATGTTTAGATCAGGTTTGTTGGTTTCATTTTAAACCGGTTATCTATAGGACTCTTCTCGAACACTAGACAAACTGACTTATGGCTTTAGTTAATTGTCGAATCGATGGCAAAGAAAATAGCACCGTCCTATCTAATCTCGTCGAAGTAAAGGGAGAAAACAATTTTAATTACTAAGGGTTTGGCAAAAGAAATGTGTACTTTCGATTACTCTCTGGATCAGCAAATTGTTATCTTAGTTTCGTTTTGCAATGTATTTATACGATTTCGATAATAAAAGAAAGGGAAACAAAAACCTTCGATTTTTTATGTTCCGGAAACATACCATTGTAATGTGTTCGTATAAATCAAAGATGTCAAACTGGGGGCCCGTGTGATTCTTCGAAACAATTATTCTGTATTTCTGCTTCTACAGTACAAGTCAGTCAATTGTGGACACCCAAAAAATGAAGAGATTTTAAACTTTGCCGATTTCTCTAATTATTGTCAAACCATGCATCGTCGGAAAATCTTTTCGGTGTCTTCCCCTACCTTCTTTTCATGCTTGTATGCACAAAAAAGATAAAAACTGTTCGAGTTATAGAAGAAACATCCAAAACTGTGTATTTTTCTGAATACGAGCATTCAATTCCGGACGTTTTAGCAAATTGGTTTCAAAATAATGAAAATTTCTTTTAATTAATAGTAAAACGTTCCAAATGAATACATTTCTAAGGAAAAAAATTGAAACTGGTGCTTTCATCTTCAAACTAATACAAAAACCTAAATGTCTAGAATTAACTGACAGATACAGTGAGCGGTTTTGCAGCATTGATTTTTTTTTATCTAATTTTTAAGCAATCAATCAGAGTATTTAGTGACCAAAAGAGCAACTTCTGTAAGAAAAAGACGTTAAAAAATTAACAAAACGAAAACAGCTTAGAACATGACACTTCTGCAAAATATTTTTGGAAATCATCTGAAATATAATATAGGCACAAACTCTGGCTGCTTTTGATAGAACTAGTTAGTTTGGTCAGGTTATAGGACATCGCAACAAATATCCCCGTTACCTTGCAGTGTATGCCGAAATACTAGGCCTCGAAACCCACAGATGCTGTACCCATATCAGTCCTTGAAGTAATACTTAACCCATGCCAGTCTAGGAGTTGATAGAGAGTTCATATGGGTCCTGGTAACTATCATGAAGTTATAACAGGTCTGGAACCGATAACGATCTCATACCTGTCGTGGAACCGATCATAAACCTATATCGGTCCTGGATCCTATCATGAACCCATACCGGTTCTGGAACTGATGTTGAACTCATACCGTCCCGAAATAGCTCTCCATTTAATTCCTTCCTTGGAACTATACCTGTACCTGTTCCGGACCTGAACAAAACTTGGTTCTGATCTGGCACCGATACAGTTCCAGTTCCAGTCGAGAAACCATAACCAGCAGTACACGTGCAGCGTAGCAATAACGTAGGAGTATTTAGTATAATTTGTGTAGTGATGTTACACACGATTTCAAGCTTTTTTTGAGGTGAGCTTTTGGCTCTGATTTTGGACTCCATAATGAATGGGGATTTCTATGGAGATTGACAGGTAGGGAGTAACGGTTGCTAAGAACTTGTATTACTCCTTGCCCAACTGCCCGACTGTTAAATGAAGATTTAGGTCTAAGGACACTGGAGGAACCGACCTGTAGTAATGTATGGACCTTGGACAGCATCAGAAATAATCAAAATGATACAGATATCAACATGTGTTTGCGTACTAAATCTTGTTCGTTGGCACTAAACTATCCAAATCTTGAGAATAACAGAGACCTAGGGCACATTGAAAGTTATCGGCAACAAACGTCCTTTAGTAATGCTTTTCTTAGATTCAATAAAATATACTTTGCATTTAAGTTTTTTCTTTCTATTGCAACGTAACCGTTATCCCAATATGAAATGAATGTAATTGCTCATCGGGGAAAAAAAACTACTATTTTGCAAGAAGCGTTTTGGCCCGCGAACCCAAATAAGTTTGACATCGCTGGTGTAAATCAATTAATAAAAACTTAAATTCAAAAATTCCTACGTTGTATGATTATCCTTGTGGTTAGATGGATTGCTTCTCAAAATTATTATTATTAATATTGATCGTTTTATCGAAATAATACAGCAGACTGAATGAAGCTTGAAGTGCTTCATTTGTGCAGTCTTCAACAGTCAGTTTCAAAAATTATAAAACCATGCGTTTCGCCATTTCATTGTTTTTGTTTCTTTATTTTTTGACTTTCAAACATTTAACTTGTTCTTCAGCTTAATAAAGCCACATCATTGTCGATTGTGAATTTCTTTTCAAAATTAAAAATAATTATAATTAATAGTAACTTAGCTTACTGTGCAGACAGGCAACAGTAAAAAAACAAGACACCTGCTAACCCTTCCAGCGAGCAGGCAAATAAGGTAAACAAACAAGCGGAAGGATGAATTTCCCCACCTTCCACTCGGGTGAGGGAAATTCACGCGCATCGCTTGCGCTACATGCAGCCGAGCCTTTACAGGTTGACTCGCTCGAATCCGCAACATGCACACACACACTCGTACAGGTGGGCACAGGGGCTCACCGGACGAAGGGTCTTCGGTGCGTGTGTTCGAGAGAGAGAGAGAGAGAGAGAGAGAGAGAGAGAGAGAGAGAGAGAGAGAGAGAGAGAGAGAGAGAGCCAACGAGCACAGTGTAACGTAAACCTTTCAGCGCGCGCGCGCGCTCGCTCGCCTACGTGTAGTGGTGAGCTCAGGGCGGGCTGCGTTGCTGACGGTGTTGGTGCCCGCTGGTGGGCCCTTGCGATCGGCGCGACCATCGTTACACACAGGCAGGCGCATACAGCGGCGCGTGCAAGGTGCTCATGTTCACTGTGCCGAACAGCAGGAAGAGGAGGAGGAGGAGAGTGTGAGAAAAAAACCCCGACCCCTCGAGCGCAGGTTCATTTCCCTCTGATCTGTCGGTGCGTGCGGACGTGCGTCCCGTAGTGTCTCTCGTGCCCGCACACACACACAGCACCGCCGCTGCTGCTGTTGTTTTGTTGTTCCCTGTGTTTTTTTTTTTCGTGTGTGATGTGCTGCAAGCCGAAGGCAGAAGGCTTCCACCACCCAAAAGGCAAGTGAGTGCGTGCGTGCGTGCGTGCGTGTGTGGGGTTTTGGAAAAGAATAGGAAAACAACAACGTGGCTAGAACGAAAATAACAAGCCGGATGAACACAGCACACCCGCACGCAGGGTGGGATATATGTGTCTGTGTGGGGGGGGGATGGGATCGGGGTGACTAATTTCCTCCCGCAAAAAGCTCTCTTACACACCTCTCCCCCTACATACCCCTTCAACCAAAACATTCGAAATACAGCCGGCGAAATTTCTTTCCACCTCTGTGCATGTTCCTGTGTATTTGTGTGTATGCGTGTGTCTCTCAGTGTACAAAGTGTTTGTGTGTGTCTGTGTGTTTGTTCAGCGGGATGGAAAACCCGTTTTTCCGCGTCATCATATCGTTCATCGCTGCTATCCCCTCCATACCCTCCCCATTCCCCCCCCTCCTCCCTATGTGCTGTTTCACTTCCGCTTGAAAAACCTCGTGCGTTCGCGTCACTATATTGGTGAGCCTGTGTCTGTCGCGCGCGGTGAGACTGAACTTTTTTTTTTAAATATTTATTATTGTTGTTGTTGTTGTTGTGGTTGTGGTTGTGGTTGTGTAGTGGTGTACCCCGTTTGCGCGTGAGAGCATGTGCGCGCGTGTGCAACCACCGGTTCGATCTTTGGCCGGGAAAGGGGTAGGAGGCGGAGGGTTTGAAGGAATTTTCCAACCAACGTTTTTGGGGAAAATTAATTTCAACCCCCACTGGCCCGCGTGGCACAGGGAAAAGAGTGGGGAAACATTTCGGCAAAGCAGGCAGCACCGCTCCTCCTCATCGCCATACTTTTACAAGCCAATAGTTTCCTATAAGATTTGTGGGGCTCAAGCAAAATCCCATGTGGCTTTTTTTTTGTTCCTTCTTGCTTTTTGCTTACGGCAACCAACTGTGTTTATGTGTGTGCGTACGTGTACGTTTATAGTGTCTGATCGTATATATACATGTGTGTGTGTGGAGTAAGGACAGGTATTCGAAGCAAATTGTGCCCTTAAATGTAAAAAGGGCGCCTCTCTCTCCCCCCTCGGTGTGTATAACATTGTGCAACAAGAAGGCCGCGTGTGCCCGTGTGTGATCGATCGTGCTGGTGTTGGAGTTTGTGTACCCATCTGTGTGTGTGTGTTTTTTTTCTGTAATAAATTACATCAGCTCGAAAGGAATGTCGGAAAGCGGAACAGCCGCACTACCACCATCTCGCCCGCCGCGCCATCTATCAACCCGTTCGGTCGTGTTCATCGTACAGAAGAAAATCTTAAAACGCTCACACACATACTCTCTCTCTCTCTCTTTCGCTCTCGCTCTCGCTCCCGCTCTTTGCCGGCAATGGAGGTCATTCGCGCAAACCCACACGCGGTTTTTCGGTGATGTGTGTTTGGTGGTGTGGTTCTTCTGCCTGCTTTTTTAATAAGTGGCAGTGTGGTGTGTGGGTTCGAGGGAACCCCTGTCCACACACACACACATACACGGCAGAGGGCCACTAGCAAATGCCGATCGGGGAACTCTTTCTGTTTCTTCCCTTTTTTGTCTCTCCTTTTGGGTTGTTTCACCGGCAGCACACACACACGTTAGTTCTCACACATTGTGCCCGTTTTGGTCTGCAAAATGTAGACTTGTAGTTTGGGTGTTTTACGAATTCGATTCGCAAAATTGAGTGCGCGCGCACGTAGGCGCGCGTGTGTGTGTATGTGTAGGGGTAGGTCGTTCCCCCCTCGTCAGGGGCTGGGGTCGTTCTTGCACCATACTTTTCGGGGGCAAACCCTGCCCATCGAAAAGCCGATGGGGATAGAAGGTAATTCATTTGCACCAATTCTCGCCGCCCCGGACCCGTTGCGCACTGCTGGCGTAAGGGCGTGCGTGCGTGTGTGTGTGTGTTCTGTCGAAGACGACCAGATGGCCACAATACGCCTATTGTACGCGTGTGTGTGTGTGTCCCCGTTGCGTACGTTGGCATGTTTTCCACCTCACCGTGTGTGTGTGTCTGTGTTTTTGTGTTTTTGTAGCTTAAAAGAGAGTACAATTTTGGAAGTGAATTTGTACAAACAATTGTGTCTGTTTTCGTACAAAAAATCCTCCGTGAATTATTGTCCTTCTGTGTGTGCGTATTTTCAATGCAAAATGAATGATTCAATCCAACCAATAGGTGTTCCGATCGCCGTCAAACGAGCCGCAAGTGAACTGCCGCACATGAACGAACACCCTTTTTGGCGAGCTCTTCTTTGTTTTTTTTTTTGCTTTAACTCCGAGAACCACAAACAAGCTTTGAGCAGGTTCAATTTCAATTTTTTAAAATGATGTTTTACATTTACTGTTTTTAAATCGTGTTAGAATTCCAGTCCCAGGGCTGCTTGCCGCAGCGTGTCACCGCTGCGCTGCTGCCCCATACAGGAGGCCCTCGCGATGCGACGAGCTTGGTTTTTGACAGTTCAGTGTTGACATTAGGGTATTGTGTCTGTGCTGCATCGGATGCGATTTTATCGGGAGGCCGGTCAAAATTTTATATGGAATTTGACAGATAGCGTCGGACTCCGCATCCGATTTCATCCGTCAAACTAAATGTTTGGTGTTTTGTAGGAACAATCTTAACTTAATTTTTCACAATCGTTACACTATTAAAATCATCCAAATAATCGCAACATCATACGAAGAACCGTTTGACAGCAGGTGCGATAAAATCGCATGCAATGACACGGCCCTTAAGCAGAAATTGATGGGGTGTGTTTTTCAAGTCCTCGCCGATAACCGCTACATGCATATTGCCCCCAACTACCAACAAATTTGATTATTTATGACTTTTTTTGTAATACGGCTATGTATTACAGGGGTTTCCAGGAGTTCTCACAGCTGTGGGACACATTATTGACTCTTTCTTATGGGAAGTGAACTTTCTATGTTGAAAATTGGACTCTATGGCACTCGTTTTGGACAGGCTCGTTGGCAATTCCTATTAGATATGTTCAACAAGGGTGCTATAGAGTTCAATTTCCATCATAGAAAGTACACTTTTCATAAGAAAGAGTCAAGGAATTGTCCCACAAGTATGAGAACCCCTGGAAAACCCTGTATCGTTAATTGTTTTAGTTATAATTCACGATATTTTAGAGATCGACTCCTCAACTTTGGTCATTAACTATGTATTGATAGATATTCGACTTAATCCTTGCGCTTTGGGATTTTTTAAAATTATTTTTAATTCCATATACAGTCGTAGTCGAGGGTCTCCTGTATGGGCATACACACGCGCACACAGTCGCATTGAACTGACAGAACAGCGCACAGCACACGGCGATAAAATGAACACACACATACACACCCGAATACGCAGCATCACACTTGCGCGCTGTGCAGCAATCACGGCACCGCGCTCTGTGGTACGCGCAGAAAGGTTCATTTCATTGTCGGTTCCGAAAAAAAACCTCCCCAAAGGGAACTATCTAGTGTGCGTGTGTGTGTGGCGAGCGATCTTTGAAAAAAAAAAATGAACACATTTCGGGAGGATCACACTGGTGCAAATGTTCGATGTGGATGATATATTTTGTGGCAGAATGTTAGTGTGCTTCCAATTGATTGTATTTGAAGCACCAAGGGGGTGCTTTACTGCATCCAAAAAAGGGTTTGCTTTTCTGTGGCTGTAGTGTCTGTGTGTGTGTGTGTGCGTATGAGCCGGTAAAACAAAAACTTGTAATACTGCATGAACCAGCAAAAAAGGTTTATAACAAGTACGATGTGTCCACAATTTAATGATCATTTGGCATTAGATTGCAATTCAGGGGTCCCTTCACCACTGGTTTTGAAAAGTCATAGTACTGTATGGTCCGTTGACGGGTACCGGTTGAATTTTTGGTGTTTGAAAACGCTTCAATTTATTATTGAATTAGTTATTTTACCTGTATTAACCCTAATTCGATTTTAAACTAGAACGATGAGTATTACAGGCTGTCGGAGGAACAATGTTAATCGTCCCGGTTGTATTTTCCACACCCTTTTTACAGTGTCAAAATATATTTAAAAAAAGGCTAGCATCGTGAAACTATCTCTTTTTTTTTAATTTTCGTTAATATATTTGGATAGCATGATAGGAGGGCTTAAGTAGGAATTTAATCCCTTCTCGGTAATGTCATCGTTTGGGTTTGGTCATTGCGTGTTTAGTATGAGCTCTAGCATGTACTGCTCCATTATTAAATGAAATAAAATTCCATCACAAATAATTGCGTTACCAGCAGCAATCACCTTCTATGCCAAAAATGTATAATATAGCTTATCGTGGATACGATGCACTAAATCTGTCCGTGTAAACTCCAGCATACGTATTACATAAAATGAATTAAATTTAATTTGTTTGCTTTAATATACTGGTTTTATCTGTTCTATAAGGATAATATGTGCGAACAGCTAATTTCAGAAATTAGCTTCCCCCAAAATTGATCTTTTGAGAGCTTTTTGTCGGCACTAGAGTAGAGCACCGCCTTAGGCACAGGCCAGGCGCCGACCGTCCACACACACACACACACACACACACACACACACACGTTTGGCGCTCGTGGCGATGATGATGCGCGTCTCGTGGCTCTCGTGCAAACTCGTCATGGCCATTGAACGAACCGGGCGGCGCCCAAAGGCAAGGGAACTGGTGCCGCAGGAAGGGATGGGTGGGATGGGGGGGGGGAGTCTGTGCGGCCACTCAAATCCACGTTTGACTGCACGCAGGTAAATACGTGGAGGGCTCGTATTAGAGGGCTCCGTCGGGTTCCACTTTGCGGATGGTGGGGAGATGGGGTGGAAGGGGCACCTTGGTGTGTTGGAGGCCACCAGGCAGGTATTATGGCAGTGACCGCAGCGCGTCATCACCACGTTCAACATGAACAGTGGCCTCCACACACACACACACACACACACACACACACACATGCCAAACACGCAAACCAACACACCAACACAACTGTAGGCGAAGAACACGACCGAGAATTGGGAAGGGCAGGAGGGAGTTTGGGAGGGCACCATCATCATCAGCTGCTGCGGCTGAATGTTTTGGGCTTTTGCAGAGACCGCTCTGACGACGGAATGACGACGTGTTCTTTGCCGTCTCGCGTGACTGTGTATGGGTGTGTGTGTGCGTGTTGCTGCAGGTGTTTGAAAGTGTGTCGTCGCACTTTGCCGCTTGATGTCCCAGGAGGAGCCACCCGATGCTCCACTGGAGGCGATCTTGAAGAGCTTCCGATGGGAGATGGTGCTCACCAGTGCTAAAGCTCCAATAATGGAATTCCATCTAGCACACTTGCAAAACGTGCTCCTCGTGGTGAATGCGCAGGTCAGGTACATGGTGCAGCCAGCGTCTGAAACGCACGGAGAACGTACTTCTCATTCCCATCGCAGGCCAACCATGAATTCTAGCCTTTTGCGTGCACAAGAGGACATTGGAAAAGAGGCTGAAGGATGGTTTACTTTTCAGTTTTGTTGTTTTCACCTGACACCGATTTGCCGGGGATTGGTTCCAGATCCTGTTGCTGGTGCCGCAGGTAGCAGAAGAATTGCCAAGGATTCACTCTCCTTCCAGCGTTTCCTTTTCGTCGCCACCTTCGGCCGTGTGTAGGCTTATATCTCTGCGTGCCTATTTCGCACACACACTCAGACACACTTTTCGCCGGTATGGATGTCCAAGAAAAGCAAAGAAGAGAAGAACCAGTCCGCAAAGAAAGGGTAGGGTACCTGGGGTGTATTTATTTACCAAACTACCTGGGCTTGCTGGGCTGTGGAATTCACTTCCACCGTCAAACATCACCGCTCTAGGATTAGAAAACACGTTGCAAAATCCCACAAAGCGAATGGTCTGTTTTTTTTTGTTTGTTGCTCTGAAACGATGAATTCTGATGATGGGTTCTTTGGCGAAGAAGACCACAACTGCCAGAGCCTTACTGCCGCGATGGATGGGTGTTGGTCAGCTAAAGAATAGCACATCGGAAGGGAGATGAAATTCGAACCCCTGCAACCATTCTGTCCTAAGCTTGCCAGCGTAGTGTGACGTATGCGTTGCATATCTGCCTAGAACTTCAGGCACTGGCGAGGCACTGGTTGCTTCTGGAATGTTCTTGTAAGCTTTTTTGCTTCTAATGGCGGGTCTCAATGGTCTCTGCAAGAAATTCGTCGAAGTTGCAAGGAGTACGTTGTACATGCAAGAACTTCTTCCTAGTTGCAAGAAGTTCGTCGTAGCACCTAGCAAGAGCTAGTGCTTTGATATCCCAATTCGGGCATCACCAGTTGCGCACGCCAACGAAGTCGTCATCCTGCCGTTAACTCTTCTCGGGCGACATGGCGTCTGGAAGTATGTCTCTGGCAGTTTGGGTTTCGATCGAACAGTCATATTCTCATTCATTTTTGTCCCCCCCCGCCATACGGGATGCTAGCTACTTCTTCGACGGCATCGATTTTTTCTGTAGTTGCTAAAACCTACCACCGCCTTTGCCGCTGACACCTTGCCGAGGTTGGCAAGAATTGACAGCTCACGTTACACATGTGGACTGTGCGGTGTGCGATGGCCTGTTAGCTTGCAAACCCTTCTAGTCGATTCTTGACCGCCATGGTGCCCTGCCTTTCCCCATACCGTTTGAATAGCTCGGCGCACGTTGACGGACGTGTGTGTTTGCCCTGGCGTACTTGACAGCTCAACCACGCCGGGGTACGTAAGCTAGGGTGCTGTTGTGAATACCTTCTGTTGCTCTCCTGTTCTCTCTCTCGCTCAGTTTAATTGTGTTCGCGTGAGGAGATGATCGGATCGGTCTATTTGAGTGTGTGTTTAGTAGTGTGCGTTTGCGTGCTTTCTGCAGTTTCTGCTTCTTGTGTAGCTTCTCTAGGCCGGCCGGTGAAGATGATCCCCTAACTGACTGACCGCAGCACATTTCGCACAGTGCTACCAACCTTCGCGGGGTATGGCGGCGGAGGAGGAAGCTAGCTGATACCGATTCCGATCCGGACCGATTGCCTTCCTTCCTTCCCTTTCACCCCTATTGGTTTCAGGGCTGGTGTGTGGTTTGGCGGTGGTAGTGCGCCGCGGTTCGCCGAACTCTGCCGATCGCCCAACCGAACCAGAACACCCAGTGCGCGTGTAGTGTGTGGTGTAGGTGCGTGACCGTGTCTCCGTGTGTGTGTGTGTTTGAAAAAGAAACATTCGTACCGCGGGTGTGCGTTGAGGTTAGGTTTAAAAATAATATACAGAAAACCGATCATCGCGCCCACTGCTGCTGCTGCTGCTGCCAGGCTCTGCTCGATCTCGATGGGACACTCTCGAGTCACACGGAGGGCATACATACCTACACCAACTCTACTTTGATCATCATCCCCCGTTTGGATTGGCTCTCGATCACGGCAGCACTACCACACACCTTCAATGCCGGTCTGAAAAGTCTGAGTGTCAGTGCGAGCAGTGCGCTGTGTCATTTAAACGCACACTTACGCGATAAAAGGCAGGGGATTCTGTTCCTTTACGTTCTACATTTTGGATCGGAAATTAGATCAAATTCCGATGCATAAATAATGGCATTATTATTCCATATTCTTGTTTCGCTTTGCTTTTAAGGCGCGCTTTGCCTGTTTTTGGTGGAATCAAACGATCGATCGAAGATTTCGTTTTACCGGAATGAATGGCGTAATGCTTCTCCGTAACGTTAGGGCGTTGCACTGATCAAAGCAACGACTACATTTTACTTCCTGTTAAATTGTATGGGTTTCTTTTATTTCTTCGCTGTGTTGTACACAGTCTCATAACGAGTACACTCTTACCGAATATCACGCGACGAATATCACGCTTATGGTTATACAATTATGTGATAAAAGGGTGTTTTTGATTGAATGTAGCATATTTTATACTTAATCAAGTCGAGCAAGAGTCTTTAAGTTCCCGTATTTTTTATTGAAATATTAAGTGGATTGTATTTACGTTATTAAATTTAAGGGGAAGGTCCCAAGGGTACAGTCATCAACTTGCACCACCTAACAACATGCCCATCCTGGGTTCAAACCGCATTTGATCCTAATTTCACATTGCTAGTACCGTTTCCTAGAAAGAATCAATTATGAGCAGACCTAAAGAACGCGAATATTGCTACGGGACTAGAAGAAGATGCATAAGATGTTTGAATTTATCATCTTCCCACTATTTTGCTCAACCGAAGTTGAAGAAGTGTTGGGGCAGATTGAATTACTGATTGTAGGTGTTCTTTATTATTGAATTTGCAATAAATCTTATCTAATTCCGAATAGCAATTTCGCTGCTTAGTTGCGTCGCACGCCAAGGGTACGAATGTGTTTACAACCCGTGTCACATGAAACAAGCGACAACAACAGCTCATCTCGACCCACGAGCTCATCTACTAGCAGCAAGCATACAGATCAATCTGTAGAGTGTCAGCCTATCTGCTTGGCTTGTTTGATATTGGATTTTTTAAAATTCGTTTGTGATAACACGTGCTTTGGGTGGGATACTGTGAGCATGTTAGAATGTTGGTTCGGCCACAGAGATGTGCAAATATCGACCAAGAAAAGAAACTGTGTACGTAAATACACTTAACAAATTGTGCACATTGCTTGCTATGTTATAGAACGAGCTTCGGTGTAACGTTCAAGCGGCACTGGAATACAAGTTATCAACCATTTTGTGTTTTGCATGCATTATCATCGCGCTATCACAGCAGCAACCTCAAACAGAACTGCAAACATTTCAATCTAGTTCGAAACACGTGCTTTTTGCAAATTCTAGCGTCGGGATATCATTAAAAAACATACAATTGCAATTGCCTAAAAATGGTAAATAAGAAACAACAACAGCACACTAAAAAGTAGTTCTAGTAACCCTGTTCCACAAATGCTCGTTTCGGGCAACACCTTTCAGCCTCTCTCTCTCTCTTTCGCTCTAGGCACACACTGGCTCTAGTGTTGCATTGCAGAACGGTAGCAGCAACCTTGCGCTGCCGCACTAATACACTTCATCGCCCGACAGAGCCTGTATGGCAGCAGCAGCAGCTCGTAATGAAGCGTGATTGACGACTGAACCTAATATATTGAACACGGTGTTTCCACAGCGTCGTCGTCTTCCCAGTACGGTGTTAGATAGGCTGGAGAGATGCTTCGCTTTAGGGCCTCCTCAGAGAAGGAGATCTTTTGTTCCTGCGTGCAATATGAGTTTAGAGTTGTAGAGGTGCAAACTGGAGCTTTTCTAAACTACACACACACACACTCACACACATCCAATAGTCGAGCCAAACGTGCAGCTACTGGGACACGTCAGATGGGAATTAATTAAAAAGTTTTCCGGGATGTCACATTCAAAAAAGGACGTACGTCCATCATCGGGCCGGCAAGGATTGGTCCTTGTCAATAGCAAATTCCAGTGCAAAACTACTACTAATGTAAGCCAAAGGGGATGTAGGCAGGCGGTGTAGACTGTATCGTCCTTTTCCATTGGCCTTTTTTTAGTGTCACACATTTTTCACTGGCTTTTCATCCGTGCTCTGTTCGTGTGCCTCATTAGGGGTGACTTATCGGTGCGCTGGGTGACGCTAGATTAGCCTGCTCGTTCACATTGCAGTAGAGTTGTTTTTACGACGAAAAGTTTGTTTAGCATTTCTGTTCAGTTTTTTTTTTGTGGAATTCAAACGAGGATGAGCCAGGCAACTTTCCACGTCCAATTAGCAAAGTTATCGGGCCACTGGCGCGGCGATGGTCTATTGCCACTTTTTCCCCCAGTAGAAGTGGAAAGTATTTACAAAAAATAACGTTAGCCAATAATCCCGACTCCCGGCCGATGGAACCAATCGGTCACAAAAAAAAATTACTTCCATTACCGTATTGAATGTTACCGTAAAATAGTTGTTGCTGGATGGATTTTATTTTAATTGGAAAAGAAGTTTCGTCAACCAGCGTAATGATGTGTCTCCTTCCTCGGGTTTACGCTATCGCCGCTGGCCTTGCATTCGTGTTCTCGAGCTTCGCATTAATCAATTACCGATCGAATTAGATAGAGAGTGTGTGTGTGTGTTCGGATGCTCCTAGCCGGCGGGGACTGTCAACGTCCATTAGCTAGATTTGCGCGACGCTGGTCGAAACGCATAAGCACACCAATACTGTTAAATGCAACTCTTCTTGGTGATGGGATTGATTCGCGTCCGTGTCCCCATTTGGACAGGTTCGTCCTGGCTCGATTCGTTCGCCCACTAGCACTTTAAATTTCTGCTGCTCCTGTGCGTTCCAGGAGGAAAGGGGAACGAAACATAACGACTACAAAAAAAAGCTCCACAACGAACACAAAAGCAATCCAATCAATTTCATCCACTGCGTGCCCGGTTTTATCGCACAACAAGTGGATTGTCGTCGTCCTGCCTGGAGGACTCTTTGTTGCAGCTTACCTGGAATATGATGCTGTGCAGCACTGTGCTGTCCGATTAGGTATCTGTGTTTGTTGCTGTTGATAATGGTCCGAGGATGATGATGATGATGATGGCGCAGGGACGCAAATCCTCTTATGCTTGCAGTGCGCTGCTGCTGCTTCTAATTGAGAGGCTTCATGCTAGGAACCTTCAAGGAACAGTCTTTGTACGTACGCTTAGCAGAAGTTACACCAGCAACAAAGGCGATAGCATTGAATTCTGTTTGTTCGATGCGTTTGCTGAGATGTTGTATATTTCCCCCCCTTCTTTGTTTCTTGTGTACCAAAGGGTTTTTGAAACTAGTCAAGCTTCTTGTTGATAGATTTTACATGCTTGAGTTATTGTTGTTGGTGTAGTTTAGAGAGGCTTTGGATCAAATGGAGTTCTTTCGTCTTCTTACCCGACTGAGTGCGTTTTGAAATCGGTTTAATGGTGTCTGTGCGTTGTAGTGATTGTTTTTTTTAAATCTATTTGTCTGTCAACAAACCTGATGGATCTTGAGATGCTAGATGATTCTCCCGGTTAAAGTGCGAAATCTTTAGTAGGATTTTGGATAAAAACAAGTTCAAAATTATGACGTAGAAAGGAAATCAAATGCCTGTATAAAATTGTCCAAACATCTTGCAGCATAACTGTGCAGAATCTTCAACGTACCTCTCAATGGTTAGCTAACTTTTGGAACAAAGAATCTACAAAAAATATGATGGTCGTCTGTCGGCTGCAAGTGTTTGGAGACCTTGGACAGATGACTTTATGAACATAGGAGAAAATTGGGTCTGATGACTTCAACACCACGATGTAACACAACAGTAAAATCCTTCCAAAGAGGACTTTAAAATTAGTGGACAAACTATCAGAACTTTTCAAGAATGTGATATCCACCAAAGTCACTGAATACATTGAAGAGATGACTTAAAAAAACGTACGCTTTAGTGAAAACAACGAAACGATAACATCAAGATCAACTGTAATCGTGTATTTCATAACATCACGAGGAACTAACAACTAACTTCCTCGAAATATCCGACAAATTCATACATTGCCCAGGATGTGGTCTACAATTCTTCAAAGGGGAGTCCCTGTAAGAAGATCCTGCTTGCTGACTGACTGGTTTAATGGAACAAGGAACGAACGCCGCGCATACCAACAGTTGCCGATGGGCTGTCGTAGAAATGGCAATCCACAGTCAAACATTACCGGGTAGAAGATTCGTGACAATAAAAATACAGTCTACAAAATAACAAGTGCTGGGGCCTGAAACATGGCTGAAGATAGCAATGATTCTTCACAATAAAACATTTGGTTTTTCTTTAACCAACGCCCATGCCGGAAACACGTGTTCGAAGAAGGCATTCGAAGGCAGTGCATCCATTCGTATGGAAATAAGCATAGTCTACAAATAGCAAACCATCCGCATCTTCAAAAAGATTCATCATAACTACAAATTATAGTCTACAATTTCCAAGAAACTGCCCTGGAGAACGCAACAGAATATACTGATGCCTCACCGACACCAGCATCCCGGGGCGCAAACTACATTCAGTACATTAATTTGTTGGAATAAAAATGCAGTCCACTAATACCGAGGCCCCAAGAACACCGCAGAACAGCGACTAGCATCATCTCAATTCTTCACAATAAAAATCTGCCTGTGCTCCAATGCCACGTCAGGGAGTTGTGGGAGAAGATTGCATTGCAATGTCTTAATTCGTACCAATAAAACACAAAACCGTCGAATTCTCTCTCTCTCGCTGGAGCAGCACTGGAATATTGGGGAATGGCATTTGGTCCTGGCTCATCATGCTTTGGCTCAAATTTACCATTTTGCAATTTATTCTAGCTACTTCCTTCGGTGCCACAGCATTTATGACCCTATCAAATGCTCCACTACTTCTGTATTCGATACCAGTTACTGATTGAGCTTTGTTTTCTCTTTCTCTCATTTTAGGATAATGCACCAAGCGCAGCCGGCACCGTTTCGCTGACGATGATTTACAAACAGAAGTGAAGGACGATAAGTGTGTGTGTGTGTGACATCTTTTCCGTCCGGGAAGTAGTGAAGAGCAGTGAGACGCTTGCAGGGCGATTAAGTTATTCCAGACACCGTGGTGTCTGCCGAGTGATCGCTTTTTTTTTTGGGTAGGAGTCCACCACCAAGTCGCCGTTCTTACCGTTTTTAGTTCAACAACGACGGCGACGTCGGGGACACGACACCCTGAATGATATCCTCGTCCCGGTTTCCGAGGAGTGAACTGTGAACAAACGGAAAGTAAAAACACAACGGTGGCGCGTAGGAGGAGGGTTTGCGCAAGCGCGAACCGTGGCAGTGTGTGATATAGCAGCCGTACACATACAGCAGGATAGCCAAACAAGTGGCCATCCGCAGTAGGAGGAGGGGGGGTCAGAGTTGTTTGCCTGTATAAAACGGGAGGCGGCCGGAGAAATTGCGTCCAGTGAATGCCGGGCCACCGGATGGGAAGCGAGAAAAAAAACAAGAAAGGAGAGTCAGTTGTACCTGTGCTGTGCCGCACTCAGTGTGCAGCTAATTGCTTAGCATCCCTGGCCACACCTGCCCCAGTTGGGCCCGGTGGGACGTGAGAAAAGCAAGTCCGTGTAAATGTTTTAGGCCGTAAGCGTTGGAAGCGAGTGGTGCGCGGGTGAAGAATATTTTTGATTTAAATTACCGGTGCCCTAGGCTGTGTAAATAGAACTAAAACACCACCGCGGTGTGCATTGTTGTGTGCTTTGTGTGTGTGTTTATGTGTGTGTGTGTGTGTGTGAAAGTCTACAATCAAAGCAAGCCGTCAAGAACCGTCTATCAACCTGCAAACGAATGCTGAGTTTTCGGTGAAAGAAACATTGAACACACAATCAACAACAGCAACTCTCCTCCCAGATCAAGCGTTAGCCGGTGGGTGTGTGTTTTGTGTGTGTGTGTGTGCATGGTTTGTCAAGCGATGGTGGTCGCCGCCGGTCACCAACGCGCCCCGCTGGCGCTGGAGCGGTCGTCCGGCAGGGAAGAGTAACGCGCGGACGCCACGCGGCGGTAAGGAACAAATGTCGGCCAGTGGTGGCGACGGTATAGACTGCGATCAACACGATCAACCGGTGGCGAGGCAGCTCCGCGCTGCCCTGCCCGTCGTGGCCGCCGCTAGCCCGCGAGCACGTGCTGAACACAAACACACACACATTTAAACTGAAACCGTCCGGTGCGGAGGAGAAACGAGCTCCGTTCTTAACGCCCGCTTGGGGCAGAGCTAGGCTAAGGAGGGGCAAGCAAGAGCAGAGAGAAACGATTGCTCCCGCACTCCTGTGCAAACGCAGGAACCACACAAAGCTGTAAAGATGGCCGACGACGACGGCACCAGCAGCAGCAGCAGCAGTAAAGGTGGTACAGAGCAGGATGGAGCCGCAAGTGGTGGCGGTACGGCGGAGGGTGCTACCGGCAGCGCGGACGGTTCGTCGCCGTCCGCCGGCCGCAAGCCGCTGTCGGTGGCGCGGCTCAAGGAGAAGGGTAAGAAGCTGGCGTCGGCCCACATCCACCGGGAGCTGGCGGTGAACGGGACGTCCGACAGCCTGAACCGGCTGCTGGACGAGCTGCTGTCGCCCGAGAGCCAGATCTCGCTCAGCGAAAACATCGAATGGTGCCGGTGGTTGGTCGCCGGCGGCCGCACGCCCGCCGAGTTCGCCTCGATCGGTAAGCAACAACAAAAAAATCATTTTAATGTCAAATGGTCTGCAGTGAAAAGGATCCTTCCGGAGATTCGGGGTCGCGAGGTCCTTCCATGGGGCCTGCGACCGTTTGATCCAAAATTTATTTTGCCTGTCCGCTTCTGCGGTACATGTCAGTCAATTGAGGACACCTGAAATATTATCTGCTAATTGTCAGACGTTACAAAACATTTTCGGTGGTTTTCTTCTACCTTCTCTCTGTGCATGTATGCACAAAAAAGATGAAAAACTGTACGAGTTATGGAAGGAATACCCAAAACTGAGTATTTTGCTGAAAAATCGCTTAACCAACCGTAACTATAAAAGCTCAGACACTTGTTTGGCATATTGTTTTGGGGATGTATCAGTTTGAAGTCATCTTTAGGCATGGTTGCGGAATAGAACATTACACTTCTGCAAAATGTTTTTGAAATCAGCTGAAATCAGATGTCAGCACAAACACTAGTTTGAAAGGACTAGTTAATTTGGCCAGGTTCCAGGGCAGTGCAACGAAATTTCAAGTTTTTGAAGTACCTCATACCAGTCCAGGAGTTGATGCAGAGTTCATACGGGTCCTGGTATCGATCATGAAGCCTATCCGGCACTGGAATCGATAACAATTCCACACCTATCCTGGAACCGATCATGAACCCAAATCGGTCCTGCAACAAGAACTCATACTGGTCCTGAAATAGCTCTCGATTCAATTCCTTTCTTGGAACTGTACTTGGACCTGTTCCGGATTCGGAACAAAACTTGGTTCGGATCTGGAACCGATACAGCTCCAGTTCCAGTCGACAAACCATACCTGAAGGTACAGCGTGCACAGCGTAGAAATAGTGCAAGAATTTTAGTAGAATTTGTATAGTGATGCTACAAGCGATTTCCAAGCTTTCCATGAGGCAACACCAAGGTGACTAGATATGCTACAGGTGAGCTCTTGGCTCTGATTTTGGACTCCATAAGGAAAGGGGATTTCTATGGAGATTTGCAGGAGCTTCTAAAGACTGGTATAAGGTTTAGGTTTAAGGTTTAGGTTCAGGTTCAGGTTTTGAGCATTAAGCCATATTTGTTTTGCCAAAAACCAACAAACTTTTGAAATCAGAGATCTTTGGCACATTGAAAATAATCTGCCATAGACCTCCTTTAGTAATATGTTTCCTTTAGTAACGTAACTGTTATCCCTATACGAAATGAATGGTTTTTGTTGATATCCTGACCTCTAACAGGATTTAGCAATCAAGATGCTCAGTAAATTAGGATTTTGATTTTTTTGCAGCTTGAAACAAGCTTAAAAATCCCTAAAACCACCTTTATTATTCGAGCAATCGATCGCGTTGGTAACCGATTTGGTTTCCGCAATGGGCTATGCTTCTCCCGTTCTCCTTCTGTCCAGGCGTGTGTTGCGCAGGGTGTTTGCTGTGCTCTGGAAGGCGCCGACAAACGCCGAATAATGTTTGCCTTGACGGAATTTACAAATCCAATCCCATCCAATGCCAATATATCCATCCTGTGCTGGTCGGCGAATCGCCGATCCCAGGACATTTGAATATGCAATGCCGAGGGACAAACTCTCGGACACCTTTTTGCCCGTGCGTAGTACAAGGGGTTTTGCGGCATTCCAGAAATTTGCAATTCTATGGGCAACGATGTGAACGACGTGAAAATCAAAAAGGGTGCAATGCACATCGTTTGCGGCCAGCGCACCAGCCGGCTTTGGCGAATGTTGGCCTTGAATTTGAACTTCTTAGAGGAAGGGGGGCTTATCTGTGAACACCTGGGTTTGTCTCTTGCGCCTTCCTGTTGCAGCAGTTGGAAAGGATTTTAATTTGCGTAATAACAGGCGAGATAGCTAGAGAAAAAGGTAAAGCGTGTGTACGAAGTACGGCTGCGGTTGTTGAATGTTCAAGGTCCTTATTAGAAGAGCTCATAAAAGACTGCGACCGCTACAGAGTTTAAATTGACGAAACAGTAAAAATGCACCAGTGCATCGAGTGTGTTTGTGACTAATAAACTGATTTTATGGCCGCCCACATTTATACAGCGTCCGTGTCGTTGGTGTGTGAGGTGCATGCTGTAAAAAAAACGGCAACTTCTCGACTGTAGCAATTTTTGCCGGGATGCAAGGACAGGAATTTTATGATCTTTTCAACACTTACACTCTCTCTCTCTCCGCAAAACGGGTGAAGTTTATGCTGCACGCCGATGATTCATGCAGCAATATCGGGCGCAAATGATGCTTCGAGTGTAGCGGCGAAATTACGGCAAGGTATGAAAAGGAACGAACGAACGAGAACGAAATGATGAGAACGTAACAGATTTGGTATGAAAAAAAAGGGGAAAATAAAAGTTCGCACATAGCCAATAATAAACCGGGAGATGGGAATGGTGAGCAAAAGCACGTGGTGTGCGTGTGGATTGAGAGCGCCATTTTTGTTTTATTAAATTGCATCATCTTGCTGGAAGATCGACGGAGGGATGCTGCTCCCTCGTTGATATCATTTTTGAGAACAAAACAAAATTCTGAGATTGAGAGAGATAAAGACAGTGGAAGATACAGAAAGAGAGCGAGAGAGAATAACGAGTAAGAATAAAAAGGGTTAAGCGTTTCTTGAGATATCCGCCACGAAGAGCTGTGAAGAGGCAGCGGAGAGGAACTATCGTATTACTCGCCTTTGTGTAATGCTCAACGCCAAAATGTGCGTCGCTGTTGGGTAAGGTTTGCTTCAAGGCCATCGATGGCCATAAGCGGGCGGGAGGGCAATGAGGTTTGGATCGCCTTTCTTTCAGACATCCCCCGAGCACACATCGGGTCCTCATGTTGACCTGTCCGGTGTGCAAGTAGTGCAGAATTGTAAGCTTAACGAGGCAACTTGTTATAAATGTTTATATCTTCATTGGAATGCTGCTGCATTCTTCCTAGAAACAACCCCACTTTTAGAGTGAAACATAGCTTTTATAGCAACTTCGATACCACATTCGAGACTGAAAGTGTGTGATGACTGGAAGACTCCAATGTGGCCTGTATGTTTTCCAAACCTATCCAGAGAGTTGTAATAAATGTGCAATAAAATCCCAGCGAATAGAATCACCCAGGCTACGAATGTCGAACTAAAATATCAGAGTTGATGATAAATTTCCAAGAGATATCGGTGTTAGGGCTTACAACCCACTTGGCATTAATGTGCAATATAATCTGATCTATTGCACATGTCTCCTACTATACAGAACCACTTCCTATAGAAGACCAAGCAAATCCAACTGTCGGTTATTGCTATAACCAATGTGTCGCCTTGGCTCCCAAAGTCACTTCCTACAAAGGTCCAATAAAACCTCAACAATTGACCCTACGTGACGTCAAACGTCTGCCGTGTGATATCTAGAATTTCTTGTTATAAATGTCCAATGAAATGAAAGTGTGGATCAGAACGATGTCAAGACATGCTGGATCATGTCTCCATGACACTTGGACCGATTTGCTATAGATGTTTAGTAAACTCTCTCTGGTCGTGTGATTCACTTCAGTATAGAATGTTGCTGGCAGCTCTCTTCATCCCAGAATTACTTACTGTAAGTGTCCCAAGAAATTCCAATAGTGAGTGACCTATAAGAAATTGTAAATCTCAAGATTTCGTAAGGTACACCCGGTGGTGTCTGACATTGCTAGCGTTATCTTTGCTTAGTTGCTTATTGAATTCGACTAGAAGTTAGTTTTATACGTCATCTTTTGGCAGACCGATAGTTGCAGCTATCAAGAACCTTCCCTGATCATCTCCAGGGTCTGAGCAGAATCATAGGGGGAAGTTCCAAACCAAAATTCTTTGAACCTATACACCTCTATCGTTTTACCTCTTCGCTGGAGAGTGCCTAATGCCCCTTACTTCCCTGAACAAGCATCACTAATTGCAGCTAGAGAAATACGGACGATACCTACTGTAGGGCATTGCCCAGTTAGGTTCTCGTTTAGGTCCGAATTGCGAAATTCCGCCAATCGTACTGCAGACCACCACCAGGTACTGCAGAGTGTAAATTGTACGTTCGCTTTCTCCTCGGGAGAGCAGGGTGGTTTCGCTTGGATCAGCTGAACACACACACCACCGCATCTCTTCTGTATCACCTGCACCCCCTCCCAGCTGTTGTGTGGTGGCAACAAGCAACGAACCCCTCTTCCGGGCGAGTGATATGCCACTGTGGCTGGAGCGCGCAGCTTCTCTCGCTTTATCGCGCCAGAGAGCGGGCGTGTGAGCGCGCGCATACACCGCGTGTGTGTGTGTGTGTGTGTGCGCGTCCGACGCCCAGTTCCAGAGTTCGTTCACTGTCATTGTCAAGGTCGTCGATCGCGGATGAAAGTGACGTCGTAAAGCAATTCGCGTCTCTTCTGTTCGTCATCGCAGCTCGCGGGTGGGTATTTCCACACCCCACACCCAACCATTTTCGGCGTGACTTTGTATGGTGAAACCTCACGGGGTGTGTGTGTGTGTGTTGCGTACAGCTTGTGCGTTCTTCTCTCCCTCCCCACTCCCTGTTTTTTTGTTGTGTAGAGCCTCTTGTTGCTTCGAAAGATCGTTGAACTTTCGAGCTCGCGCGTGTAATGATGATCACTGGGAACTCTGGAACGTCTGCAAAAGAGGGGGCAATGAAAGATCCGTCTCCCTCTTTCTCTCGTTCCCCATTCCCATCCTTTAGTTTTATGCCGGGGCGTTGCCGTTCAGCATCCCAGCAACTCGAGGGTGTTCGCCTTCAATGATACAATTTGGTGACCGCCTTTGTGAGTTCAACTGCTCATAGTGAGCTGGCATTCGCTGCCGAATGAAGAATGCAGGTGACAAACACACACACACACACACACACGAACGTAGAAACAAGTTTAACACACAAAAAAAAACAGCAAACAGCTAAATGGGTTGTTTCGTCAAGGCAAAGCTTCACAGAAATCAATCGAAGAAAAAAGGGAAGCAAAAATTGAATTGTGGTTGGAATTGGGGAAACAGAGGAGTGAGAAAAAAGCTTCTGAGGCGTCAATGAACCCGAAAAATAACACACACACAGTCTTGCGTTAGACCGGTATGCGTGTGTGTGTGTAGGTATTGCGCAAAGAAAGAGAAGTAAAAGAGAAATGAAAGGGAATCGCCACGGAACCTGTGCGCGCGCTCCGTTGAGTGCACACGGACGGGTCTTGAGATGAGCAAGCCTTTCTCCTCCCCCCCTCCCCCCTCAGCCCGTCAGCTAGCTAGCAAGAAGGCTTACAATGACGGGAGCCCAAACGCATGCCGTTGAACTGTGGTGCTGCCCCATTCTGCGGTCTTCGCTCGATCATGTGGTTCGCCGCCACTCGCCTGTGTGCTGCTGTACGCAGACCAAGGGCGGCATACACGCGCGTGTATGTGTGTGTGTGCGATCACTCTTTACCAACGAACTCTTTCCCGCCTCCCCAGCAGCAGAGTTACAGTGTGTGCTGGTCTCTTAGGAGCTTCTAGCAATGTTACACGCTGACCACACCGAGGCACACCCGCACGGCTTCTGGTTTCCGTTTGCTTCCTGCCCGGGGAAGGAGGGGAATAAAGGGAGTGACGCACAACAAGCATCCAGTAGGAATAGATCCACAATCCATAGGCATTCTCGCGTGTGCGATCGGGCCGATCGGGTGAACGATCGAGAACGGTCATGCATTCTTAGCGACGTCACTATGGGGATTGGCCGGGCAAATGTGTCGCATGACGAGTCATATGAGTTTATTTTTTTTATTGCAAATCTTTCGATTGGCATGTCTAAACAGAGAGAGAGAAAGAGGGAGAGAGCGAGGCATGAACTAATCTAGTTCAGCAAACGGCGCGATGAATGACCTTCTCTCTGTGACGGTGCTGGTTTGGTATGCAAAAAGATAAAAAAACGCAACACACTCACACATGCTACTGCTGGACGCTATAGAAACTGATTGTATGCCTATCAACAAACGAGAAGAAAAAATAAAAACGAGAGAGGAAAAAGTATTATTGACAAGTAGTAGTTTGCGGTCAAGTGTTCCAGGAAGAAGAAGAGGCTTAAGTGTTGTATCGACAGAACCGCTTTTTTCTCTTTTCTCAGAGTTCTGTCATCGGATTTTGGGTTTGGTCGGATTAGATCATGCATCGGCTGCGATCAGGTTCCCATTGCGACGCTGTTCGATGGCGTAAGGGAACAACAAACTGTGTTGTGAATTTTTTTTAATGATAGATTTTACTGCTCGGCAGAACAGAAAGTTTTGCAAAAAAAAATCAATGTGATTTATTTGACGTTTCCCATTAAGCTATTTTTACGATTCCAACGTTGGAAACTGGATGCCCATTAAAAAAACGTATTTGCTTACTTGCAAACACGAGCAATTTAGAATTCATTTGCAAAGCGCGTTAAAGCAAACATTTTGCCACAACGTTCAACAATGTACCTGATGTCATCAGCTTACCGCAACGTCGCTTTCGGCTTCCACCTTTTGGAGCACGTGGCTTATTGTTGTTTTTTGCACGTGTTGAATGGATTCCTTTAGTTAAGATGTTATGATTTAAAGACCGTAAAGGTTATGGTGATGAATTCGTTCATTTGACGACCGGTTTGTTTAGACGTAAATATGAAATAAATGGCGCTGGTTTGTTCATAACAGATGAAATCATTTGTCATCAGCTAGCACACTAGAACGGTTAGTTTGTTTAAGATAACCTACAAATGAAGTACACAGTAAGAGGATGAGTTTCATTTAATGACATAATAATAAAGGAATAGTGTTTATTTCCTTCAATGTGTTTTCGTAACTTACGGCAGTAATTGCAGTATTCTATTTGCACATTCAAATTACATTAAATCCTTCAGTTTCTTCACGAAGAGTTTAGATTAATGCCGTGCGACTGTACACAAAGTATGAATTAAAAAAAATCATTAACAAATATGAGCATAATAGTTGCATACAGTCTGTTCCCGAGTTACGCGGTTTGTGCGTTGCCGAGGAATCCGCGTAACTCGAATATCAGCGTAAGTCGATTTTCGCGATTTTCGGATTACCCCGACTCAATCGCGAGCACAATTGATTACTCGGTAATTTCGATTAAATGTTGTGCTTTTATACACTTTTTTATTTTTTATTATTACGATTTGTGCAAAAATGCAATTTATACTGCATTAGACAATTCTTGCAGCAAATTGTACTGATTTGACATTTGATCTGTCAAATTTAGAAAACCGTTCATTTCCGAACCCGCGTTTGTCGAGAACCGCGTAACTCGGGAACAGACTGTACTCCTATTTGCATGATGCAGAAAATAAAATAATATTGAAGCTGCCATATTGAAGAGCAAACATTCTTCATTTAAGTTAAAAAAATTTAAATAAAATTATTTTGTAATTTTTTAAAAAGAAATATTTTAAAGCCAAATTTTGTCCACCGAAAATCCCATAGTGGCACCATCGTGTCACTGGTGTGCGTGCCCACGGTGTCTCTCGGGTGCTGCGTCTGCTGTACGCGCGTGTTTTCTTTCTCTCTCTATCTCTTGCTCGCGTGTGTGCGTGTGTGTTTTACGGGCAGAATGAATGAAGCGATGAATTACCTCGCTTGCGGCATGTTTTGGAATGAACTTTATTTTTTCGTTATTTTTTTTTGCAATAATGCCTACGTCGCGAATGTTGCCATGGTGCCACCCCTCCTTTTCATCCACTTGCTTTTCGCAGCTCTCTTGCTGGCTTGTTGGTGGTGCAACAGTGGGCAGTGTGCATGTGTCATGATGGGCAAACGCAGAAATTCCAGTGCCTGCTGCGGATGTTCTTATATAAAAAAATAAATAAACACAAGAATTTAAGTAGAACTATTTGGCTAAAACAGGAATTGATCGTTTTGCCTCATTTAAACCATATTGCAACCGTTGCGCGCTAGTCTGATTCTTCGCCTACCTATTGATTGTTTGCTTTTGTCACCCGTTGGACCTCCGGGGGGAAAAGAACCAGAGAAAGTAGCTAAATTTATCCATCGCACGACATCATCGTTCACAACCACCCACCCCGGCAGATTTTCTCTTCTTCTGAGAGGGGGAGGAGGGTGGTCACCTCGCAGAAATTCAACTCCAACGGTCCTCGTACTTGACTATCATCTCGCGTCATCCGGCCCGACACGATCGGCGTGTGGGCGTAATTTACCATGGCTGATCTAATGCAGGCCAAAAAGAAAGTTGCTGCAGCAAAACAAAAATGGGGTACGCAAACAGCGGCTTGTTAGCATTTAACGTGACCACCCCTTATTCCGCGTCGTTTGCAAATATTGGCACAGATACGACAGACCGAGTATGAAGTGCAGAACTCTTCCTCGGGTGGATTGAATTCCGTTTTGACAGCAACGCTCACTTAATCCTTGCACCTATTCTAACCTCTCTTTTTTCATTCGTTCTCTCTCTTTCTCTCCTGCGCAGTGCGAGCGTACGACAACCACGCCAAGTGTGGGCTGGTGTGGATACCGCACGTGGTCGCGTACCGGTGCCGGACGTGCGGCATCTCCCCGTGCATGTCGATCTGTCGCGACTGCTTCAAGCGGGGCAACCACCAGAACCACGACTTCAACATGTTCCTGTCGCAGGCGGGCGGGGCCTGCGACTGCGGCGACACGTCCGTGATGAAGGCGGAGGGCTTCTGCAGCGACCACGGGCTGAACAACTGCCAGAACAAGGCGCCCGTCCCGGACGACCTGATGCTGGTGGCGGAAGCGATGATGCCGCGGCTGATCCTGCGCATGCTGCTGCACTTCCGCGAGTACAGCGCGAGCAACCTCGACTCGGACGACTGCCACCGGACGGCCGAGTACTGCAACGACTACTGCGCGATGCTGATGGAGTTCAACAACATGGGCGAGCTGATGCGGCGCGTCATGACGCGCACGCTGATCGACCGGGGCGTGTACCGGCGGCTGCTCGACCCGCCGTACCCGTCGCCCCGGTACGGCAAGTACATCCGGGACGGGTGGCTGCAGTACGAGGAGGCGCTGCGCCAGTTCCCGTCACCGGAGCCGCCGCCCGACTACGCCCATCTGGCGGCGCTCGGACGGACGATCGTGCACGAGACGCTGCTGGAGGAGTTCATCTTCTGGACGTTCAAGTACGAGTTCCAGCAGCAGATCGTCTGCTTCCTGCTGAACATGCTGCCCGACCAGGACTACAAGGAGCATCTGACGCGCACGTTCGTGATGCACTACTGCCGCATCCCGAGCGTGCTGGAGCTGTCCAGCGACCCGGACACGCTCAGCAACCGGGTGGTGCACATGAGCGTGCAGCTGTTCTCGAACGAGAGCCTCGCGCTCAAGATGGTCGAGGAGCTGTCGCTGCTGCACGTGATGATCATCAGCCTGCGGCAGATGATGTCGAAGATACTGACGCCCCACACGCTGCACACGCCCGAGCACAACTTCCACTACGTGGTCGACTGTGCGGAGCGGGTGATGAAGGAGCACTGTTACTGGCCGCTGGTGTCCGATTTCAACAACGTGCTGTCGCACGAGTCGGTCGCGCTCGTCTTCCTCAAGGACGACGATCTGATCGACATGTGGTTCCAGTTCCTATCGATGTTGCAAGGTAAGGAGGGGGCACACACACACACAGTCAACCGTTGCATCGAACAAGCGATTTTATCTTCCTTTCTCTTCCCCATCCACGCCAGGAATGAATGTAAACATTCGCGAAATCATCAGCCATGTCGAGTTCGAGTCGAGTTCCTACTATGCCGCCTTCAGCTGCGAGCTCGAGGCGAGCGCCTACCCGATGTGGTCGATCATCTCGCACCTGCAGGATCCGTCCCACGCGCCGCTGGCGAAGAAGATCATGATGTACTGCGTGAACTATCTGCAGGACTGGCTCGATGCGATCAACTTCTACCAGCAGCCCCGGTTCGAGAAGGTAAGCCTTGGCTTAGAGGTTTTGAGCAGAGCAAGCTCGAATAAGGTCCATTTTAATTGTGTAATGAGTGTGGATGAAATTTCATGTAAATATGATGCGGCATATATCAAAGGAAACAAAATTGTCTATCAAAATTATTAAAAGCAAAAAAAGGAATGATTTGAATGGTTTAGCCACTAAATGGCGCCTTCTAGGCACTAATGTTTGTCTATAAGGCACAACAGTCATTAGGTATCAGAACAGATTTGTGATAACTTTCATGTTCAAATGCACTCAGTAAATCTCTACTTTCGAAGGATCAATTGAACCTTTCAAAATCACCAACAGAAATTCTTCATGTGGCTTGAATTGATAAAGCTTTCGGGGCACGCAGATTCACAGAAACGAAATAAAACATTATAAAACAATAACCGAATGACTTACCGAATGACGTCATTGATCCTAATCCATCAAACATTGGAGCTTTAGAACAAAAACTGATGCCTTAAAGACAGAAGTTGGTGGCTTGGAGGCAAAGTGAATCATTCGAGACAGAATTGGAGCCTTAGATACAATAATTGAAGCCTTAGAGGCAAAAAAGCTACCTTAAAGACAAGAATTGGAGGATTTGAGGCCGAATTGGAGCCTTATTCGTAAAAATTGATGCCTTATAGACAATCTTTGGTGACTTGGAGGCAGAATGGAACCTAACAGACAACAATTGGAGCTTTGAAGGCTGAATTGGTGCCTTGGAGGCAAAAATTGACGACTTAGAGAAGCTTTAGAGACACAAATAGGAGCTTCAGAGATAAAAATTGGCGGAGGGACAAGAGTTGGACACTTGCGGACAAAAAAAAGAGACAAGACATTAGGGACAAGAATGGGATAAGTTAGAAACAATAATTGGAGAATTATAGACAAGAATTGGGGCATTAGAGACAAGAATTGGAGCCTTAAAGATAACAATTGAAGCCCTGTATGCAGAATTGAAGTTCTGTAGGCAGTATTGGAGCCTTTGGAATGGAGCATTCGGAAAATGGAGCATTAGGAACAAGAATTGGAGCCTGCCAGGCAAAAAAGGTGCATTAGAGACAAGAATAGGACCATTGTAGACAAGTATTTGAGCATTAGAGACGAGAATTGGAATATTAGAGGCAATAATTGGAGCCCCAAAGATAATAATTGAAGCCCTGTAGGCAGAATTGGAGTCTTGGAGGCAGAATTGAAGCATTAGAGGCAAAAGTTGACGATTTAGAGAAGGTTTAGAGACAGAAGTTGGTGCTTTAAAGACCTCAAAAATTGAGGCCTTAGAAGCAAACATTGTCGTCTTAGAGGCCTGATGATTTAACATTCGGGAAATGGAGCATTACGAACAAGAATTGGAGCCTGGCAGACAAAAAGGTGCATTAGAGACAAGAATAGGACCATTGAAGACAAGCATTTGAGCATTAGAGATAAGATTTGGAATATTAGAGGCAATAATTGGAGCCTTAGAGACAATAATTGGATCCTTTAAGATAATAATTGAAGCACTGTAGGCAGAATTGGAGACTTGGAGGCAGAATTGGAGCATTAGAGGCAAAAGATGACGATATCATTGGATTGGATTGGAGCATTAGAGACGAGAATTGGAGCATCAGAGACGAGAATTGGAGCATCAGAGATAAGAATTGGAGCCTGAGGACAATAATTGGTCTCTTGGAGACAAAGCCATAGCGTCTTACAGATTAGAATTAGAGCATAGAAGAAAAAATGCTACTTACAGGAAAGAATTGGTGCTTCAGAGATTAATATAGGCACTATAGAGACATAATTTAAAATTATAATAGCTGGGGACCAGGATATATCCCTTCCGTTGGTGTCAGAAGCTTCACATTTGTATGCGTATTCGTATCAAGAAATATTACACGCTCACGCAATACACTAAATATGTTCCTTAAGGGCGAGTCCCTCCCTTCTCCGCCCGGTTTTTCTCCGGTCCTAAAACCGTACCCTTCTTCTTGCAGGATGAAATGTCCCGTGCGTCGTTCCACTTTCCGCTCCACCGCTATCTGGCCGCGTTCATCTGCCAGGGCGTCAAGACGATGGGCATGTCGCTGAACGATATCTTGCCGTCCGCGGATCTGCTGCCGAAGCTGATGATGCATCCACTGCGCGTGCAGGTAGGTGGCCACCTGAAGAAGACAGAGTGTGACACAGTGGTGTGTGTGTGTGTGTTTGGTTGGGTTTTCCCCCGTTCCAATTTATTTGTTTCGACCGTTTACAGATTACATGTTTTTTTTTTAGGGGACTTTGCTTATCTAGCAGAGCGCGGATATTTCTGGCTCGCTCTCACTCGCTATAAGTATCCGGTTTCGGATGTATTACTACCATTGGGAGTTTTTGTTGTTGTTACTTTTGACTTTTGCCTTTAGTTTGCTTTGCTACTTTTGGTAAACTGGCTCGCTGAACGAGCTGAACTATCCATCCCCGCTGGTGGGGTGGTGGAGAGCCTTCAGGCATTGCTGAAACCCCCGCACGAGACATACTTTTTTCTGCATCTCTGTGTCTGGGGAGGCGGCGTCGGCAGTTGGTATTTCTTTTTTTTTGTTTTGTTTTATTTTATCTCTTCGTAGCATTAATTTCGACTAGCCGCTGTCGCTGCCGGCGCCGGCAGCAGCACCGCTGCGTGCTTCCAGCTCCGCCGCAAACCAATCGTCGGTCGGGTCCTGGATGTGCGCACCGAAGTTGTACGTCATGATCTTGGGCGCGACAAAGCCGCCGTACTTCGGGACGCCCTTGTACATGAGGCCGGCGCCGGCGAGCGGCGTCGGCCGCACCGGGCTGACCGGCTGCGCGTCCAGGAACGGGATGGTCGTCTGGGCGGCGTCCGCCCGGCCGCCCGTCGGCCCGAAGCGCAGGTACTGGTTCTGGGTGGACATGGGGACCGATTTGGCCGGTGCGAGCGTCGGCACGTCCATGTACTTGAGCGGGATTTCGGTCCTGAGAGAGAGAGAGGGCATGAAATGTTATAAATTTCTTCACACACAAATGAGCTCTAGTGGCAGTGTGCCGCTCTGCTTACCGTTCCGTCTCTAAGCTGCCGCTCCAGATGGACGCGTCCAGCCCGACCAGCTTGCCGGCGGTAAAGTTCATCTCGGTCATGCGCAGCAGCAGGTTGAGCCGGGCGCCGAGCACGCGGAACTGGACGCCGGTCACCACGTAGCCGGGCGGTACGTGCACGTCGTCCAGGTCGATCGCGCGCCGATCGTACGACAGTGTGTGGTAGTCGTGCCCGTCCCGCACGCCCTTGTCCGTGTGGGTGAACGGTTTCGGCACGACCCACTCGAGCGTGCTGTTGGCGATCTCGCCCCCGGGCAGCAGCAGCCCCTGCTGCACGATCAGGTGCACCATCTGGCGGCGCTTCACAAAGCGCAGCCCGGTTACCACACTGCGCAGGGAAGCGGAAGAAGTGGTGTGTGATTTAGTATAAGTACCATGTACGTAAACAGCTCGAAAACTGCTCGAAAAAAACACTTACCGGTTCTGCTCCATGTTCGAGACGGATTCGCGCAGGCTGACGTAGCGATCGGAGTGGCGGCCGGCATCGTCGCAGTAGCAGAAGCAGTAGCTACAGTGCCAGAACAGCCAGCGCCACCAGGAGTCGACCTTGGTGGAGCCGCGCGGGCAGCTCTGCTTGCGGCCGCGCAACTCCCCGTTCTCGTACTCGATGTACTCGTAGCGCCGGGTGCCGCCCGGTGCCGCCGGGCAGATCCACATGTCCGAGTCGATGTACTCGCAGTCGTAGATGCGGCCGGCACACTTGGGCTGCTGGGAGCAGTACAGTTCCTTGTAGCACTGGTGCTGCTCGTGCCCGTACTTGTAGTGCGAGCACGTTTCCCGGCACGTGTTGTCCGTCGTCATGTCGACCTCGTTCTCGACGTAGCCCTGCACCAGGCGGGTGAACTGCACGTACGTGACGTTCTCGCGGTGCGCCCCGCGGTCCGGATCGCACCGCCAGTACTCGCCGCTCGTCTGGTTCATCACGTTCCTTACCAGCTGCTGGGTGCGGGCGAGCCGGGTCTGCAGCTCGTTCCGACGGGCCTGCGACTCCACCGTAAAGTTACCTACCGAGCGAGAGAGGATGGGCAAGCGAGTCGATTAGCATACGCACGAACACTTTTGGTTAGGATTGGGTGGAGACACCCCATACCTTGGCCCTGGGTTTTGAGCAGCATGTAGGAGAACTGCATCATGATGTAGCCCTTCAGCTCGGTCGTTGCTATCGATTCGTACAGCACGTAGATGAGCTGCTGGGGTGACAGCCCGAAGCTGCAGAGGACGCTTCTTGCCGTCTTCCAGAGGGAGGCGTGGGCCATGAAAGTAGAAAGCAAAAAGAGTGGTTGGGTGTGTTAGTTCAGTGTGTAGCTCGATACAGACAGACAGAGTGGCGTGTCCCCCAGACCCCAACTCCACCCCCGGTGAGGGTCATGTGCGTGTACCATGCTGGCGCGATAGTAGAGTGCCTGCCGGACCATGATCGTGTAGATCTGGTCGAGCTGTGCCGCGACCGGCTGCCGCTTGTCGAACAGTATCGTCTCCGCCAGATCGATCGTGAGCAGCCGCAGATCGTTGCTGTGGATGGTGCCGCCCCCTTGCTGGTCGATCTCCTCCGGTGCAAATTCGGCCTGCTCCGCGAAGCGGGGCGCATTGTTGCGCAGAAAGTTGTACACCGCCTCGAACAGCTTGTTGATCGTCAGCAGGTTCTGCTCGAGCAGATGCCACTCGGCGAGCCGGGCGAGCAGCTGGTACTCGCCCCGGTCCTCCGGCTCCAGCTCCGTCTCGGCGAACCGCAGATAGATGTCGACCAGCTCGCGCATCACGGTCGCACGCTGCTGGGTCGCGTCCTGCTCGAGCTGGTTGTCGACCGCGTCGATCTGGTTGACGATCGTCCAGGCCCGGCGCTCCTGCTGTAGGTACCGGTTGCGCAGCGCATCGATCGGGCTGGCGCCCTTGACCTGGCTGGCGGTGACCGGGACCGGTGACTGGAGCAGTGCGACCACAGCAACCAGTGTGCCCAGGCAGAGTGTCACCGTGCGCAGGGGTATACTACCCCCCATGGCCATACCGTTACTTTTACTCAAGAAACAGGTGGTCTTTTGTCGAGAGATGGGTGGAATTGCTGGAAACGAGTGTCACACTTCAGGCTTTACACATGCAACACGTTGCTCTATAACACTGTGGGCTGAAAGAAGACTTCATGAAGTAATTCCTAGCTAGAGATAGGACTAATCTAGCTATTGGCACTTAAAGCACTCTTCTCCACGTCAGCACTCTTTTCGGAGTTGGCACTCTTTTCGGAGCTAGCGCTCTTTTAAGAGTCTCTTGTCGGAGTCTTCACTCTTTTGTGATTCTCCTTGTCAATCTTCATTTTCCCAAAAGCGATACACGCTCTTCTTGTGTCATTCAATTCCCATAGCAATTCCACCAAAAAAGTGTCAAAGAAGAGGTTGCACACAAAAAAAAAGGGAACTGCTCCCGCTCAGATGTATCGATAGTGTCATCTGCTTCGCTTCAATATCGGTTAGTTTCAACACAACTGGTTTGTGTTGTTGCTGTCCTATAATCCCTCTCCCCCCATTAAGAGAGAACATGTGGCGGACACAAACGATCAATGTTCCCTTTGTTTCGATGTATATCTCGGATGGTTTTTGTTGTTGTTGTTGTGCATCACCATCGTGTCATGTTGCAAACATGTCGCGATAGCCTCCTCCCACCCTAACACGAAGTAGGGATGGAGAGGTAAAAGGCATGCGCTTTGTCAATGGGCACGCTATAGCCGGTCGTCCCTGCGTGTTTGCTAAAGGGCATATGTCACAATGTCCGATCATTGTGCTTGAATGGTCGGGAGGAAGAGAACATCTGTGCTACCATAGTAACCGTGTTGGTTGTGTGACCTTGTAGCTTGTCATAAAAAGGGCTTCCTGCTGTACCTGAACCTCTGCCGTTCGGGCACGCGGTGGTAGACCTTTCCCGGGTCCGCGTGTTTCTCGCTAAGGAATAGAGCGCCCTCGTCAGAATGTGTTCTCACCAATGCCAAACACCGTGATGGTGACGCCAGCCAGGTCATTAAACCTAGATGACTTTATGGAAATGTGGTGGTTTGTTGACATCCCGGGCTTGGGACGGGGGAAAGTCGAACGGCCGATAAATGTGTGGGTAAAACAAGGCAGAAGAAAAGATACAAGGTAAAAGCTGCTGGTCTTTCACCTTACTCTTCTGGGTACTGGAGATAAACAAGTGTGAAGTCGATGGTGTGATGACTCAGAGTCTACCTCCACCATAGTTTACGACAAAACACGGCCAACTTTGTTGGCACGAACAAAACAAAGAGACATCGCCATAAACGTGCGCGCGCGCGCGCCACTTATTCAATTCAGCCGAGAACACTCAGAACACTCATTCCCCAATGTAGATATCCTGGGGCCTGGTGGCGCTCATCCGCCCCTAGAATCGTTGAATGATATGATGCACTGTTTCCAACAGTTTTTGATTGCTGTGCTGGATTGGTTCGTCTTCTGCCGGGATTTTGAAGTTCGTGTGTCTGGCTGCCCCTCTGCCAGGTATAATTTCACCACTGCACGATCAGTCACCATCACGATCATTACTAGAGCTACAGAACCGTCTGCCTGCGTGTGTTTGTGACGAGATGTTGTCATAATTCGCAGTAACAAAAACAACAAAAAAACAACAGCGATCAACACACAACGCAATCCGCCACTTCCGGCATTACTGGCGAGAGTTGTCTGGTGGGGTCGTTTGTTGCTGTTGTTGTATGTATGTATTTGCAGGGTAGAAAACGGCGAACTACTGCCAACTCCGCAGCACAACAGGGCGCCGCGCAACTTGAACTTGAGCGAATCGGAATCGGTGCGGCGAAGGGAAAGGCGGTCCCATTGAAATGGGCGCGCGAATGTGAATGTATACCAACACATGGACGGCATATGTTCTTGCTGTTTTGAGCTATTTTCTGCTGACGAATGTGAAACTCTCTGTCACTGCAAAGAACACGTTTCACAGTACGAGCGGCGCAGTACCCTCTCCAGTGTCTGAGCTGGAGCTGCTGTGCTGTTGGAATTATAAATGGTTGGATGGTGCTGCCTTTTCGCACCAGCCCTGTTACCAGCTGTTGCGATGAAGACAGCACCGAACAGAAGAGCACCAAACGTCAAATAAAAAAAAACCCTCGTTTATTTGGAAGATCGTGCAACCTCCCGTCAGTTGGGAAGGTTCCGACTTTTTGCAGCGTTCTGAATTGTAGCGAAGCACACGACGGAGACGTGTACGTGCTTTGGTTGCTAGAAAGGATTACGGTGGAATGGATTTTCTACACACACATATACACACACACAGAACACTTCTAACACACAGCCGACCTCGTTCTGTTGTCGGTTTTTGTCGATATGTGGCGGACAGATGAAGCCGCGCGCGTACGCACTCGCGCACTGTCACTCACTGAATAATGGCGGCGCACTGAGAAGCCATGCGGGCGGGTACCGCGTACACAGCAAAACATACTGTTCCAACCAGGGCCACCACCTATCCAGACATGGCTGTAAGTGTCACGGTCTGTCGCTCTCTCTCTCTCTCGCTTTTCGACCATCGGCTTCCAGTGGCGCCTCCGGTGCGGGTTCAAGCGAGAGGTCTCTGTGCTTGAGTGCTGTCTCTGTGTGCTGTCTCTGTGAGCGTGTCATCCAACGTGAATGGAAAACCTCAACACAACAACAGTGCGGTGCTGCACAGTGGTCTCGGTTGGTGTGGTGGTGGCCTTATCTAGCAACCGCTCGCTACCATGTGTTGTGCGGATGCGGCGTCTCGCTGACCGGTGTGTAGGGTGCGTGAGAATCGCTATGATAACGCCGGGATAGGAGATGTGTTGGACGGAGATTAGCTCAAACTGCCGCTGATGCTGATGCCCTCTGAACATTGGGACTTTGGTGGATGGTAACTTCTCTTTCTAAATTTAAAGAATACATGCTTTGGCACTTGATGCCCTAGTCTGTTTGTCTATCAGATTTAAGCGAGAATAAACATCTAATTTGACTAGCTGGCAGAAAACTGTGTCCAGAAATATCACCGGTGAGAGCATCCAGTCGAGAAAATACAAAACAGTTTAGCTAAAAAGGGCCTTCTACTTCTGAGATTCGAAAAAGTTATGAGTTCTAGAAAATCAGTATTTCTAATGTCATAACTTTTAAGGATTCAATCATGAGGATTCGATGTAAACTCAGATCCTCGGTGAGTTAACTCAGAGTTGAAGAGTGCATACGAAGGAGTTTGAATGTATGGAAGGAGTTGAAAAGTATGAATGACTCACGATTCATTTGAACGATTCATTTTTTAAGGCTCCCTCCGAAAACGACTCCCCGACTTTTGCGAGTAAGCTCACTCACCGCTCTCTGTTGAGAGGGCTCACTCTTTTAGTGGCTCTCTTTTTACTCAACCGAGTGAGTCGTTGGAATGAGTTGAATTCGCAAATGAATTCTACACGCTTCCAATCACACACTCACTGAGGTTCGACTCGGAGAACGCACTTCTTTGTTTGATCAACCCTCGGCTCTGCTCCCTCTGCCGCCAACGGTGAGTAATGACTCATCGAACGCCAGATGAGGCATGAACGACCCAACCTCTCCTCTACCATTCGCGCCGTGCCTTGCACACCCCGCTAGCCGTCTCTCACGCTAATTATGTTAACAATGCGGGTGCTCGGGTTTCCGCTGCATTCACGCTTCAGCTTCAGTGTGAAACCTCGGCTCGGTTCGAGGCAAATGCAAGTGTACATTGTTGTTGTTGTGGTTGTTTTCTCTCGCTCTTTCTCTTTCCTTCTGCTTCTGCCATACCATCAATCGATAAGCATTGGTGAGGGAAAAGGGGAAAGTGATATGGGGGAGACAAAACATGGCAGGAATGCAACAGCGCAGCTGCAACTGTGTGCTATGTTTATGCGAGCGGGCATCGTTACACTTTTGGCCTCTATCGCCTGCCGGCTCATTGGCTTTAATATCACTTCCGGTGATTGAGATGGGAATGGGAAAAAGTGTTTGTGTTCGTAAAGAGAGAGAGAGAGAGAGCATGCCTGATAGAGCTGTGGAAGTTACAGAATGCGGAAGGAAGCGTAGCCGTAGCTCGGAGACGAGATCTACCATCAAGTCGGGTACGAGGTCCAGAACCCCCACACCCATGCGGCCTACCTCGTTTAGCTGGGAGAAGATGTCCTGGCGGCCGGGCGGCAACAGCACCTGGGTGCTGCCGGTGACCAGCAGCTCGAGGTTGTGCAGCAGCTCGATCACGCTGTCCGACTTGCTCACGTCGACCGTGGCCTGCGCGAACTGGGTAAGCGTCAGCTGCTCGACCGGCGTGTCCGTCCGCAGCAGCTGGTACATGCTGGCCTCCCGCCGCTCGACCAGCCGCACGATCATGTACAGCTTCTCGAGCCGCTCGACCAACCGGTTCCGGTGGCCGAAGCTCTCGATCACGTCGTGCACGCGCTGCCCGAGGATATCGACCATCTGCCAGATAAGAGACACAGAGAGAGAGATCCAATGAATATAAGGGAGGGTTACCTTCCCGTCCTTCTGGGCTCTGCTGTTTGGCACTTACGGCCGTTTGGCTTTCGCGCATCTCCGCCGACAGCGTCTGGATGGTGTGCATGATGCGCAGGTCCTGGTTGAAGTTGATCGGGGACGGTTTGCTGTCGCCGAGCTGCATCTCCGCCACATCGACCGCGATGCGCAGCAGCACCTTGGTCGTTTCGCTCAGCGCTAGCCAGCCCGGACCGATCGCCACTCCGTGCCCGGCGGGTGCCAGCGCCAGCAGCACGGTCACGACCGGCAGCAGCATCTTCATCTTGCCCGCTCTGGATTGTCCTGTCCGGATTTCTTTGTGTGCTCAGCTGTCCCGGGCTGTGTTGAATGGTGATGACGGTGAAACGGTTTTCTAACAGCCAATTATCTCGCCACACAGCACAGACAAGCGCGGCGGCTTAGGCATCAATTGAGAGAAATTGGTTTGATCGACGGGGGGGGGTCAGTGGCGTTCAACACCAAACACTCTGCGGCTTAGCACATTCTCGTCTGGCAGAGGCTTTTTCTTGTTGGTTCACTTCTTCACAGACACACACACACACACACACATACACACAAACACTTTCGTTTCTGCACAAATACGGGTTACTTTTGCTGGGTAAGATCTCTGCAGAAAACACCAACACAAAGCCTGGAACGCGAGAGTGTAACACCAGACCCTGGCGGCTACCAATATCTAACCAAACGAAGCGTACTGGCGACGAACCTCTTCTGCTGCCACTCTCTCCCTCTCTCTCTGCTCTCTACAGTACAGTCGAGGTCGTTGTTGCCGGGTTTTTTTTTTGTTCGTTTTGCTTTGCTGTTGCCGTTCGCCACCGCGCACACCCGTTCGGTTGGCAGGTTTGCGAGCGAATGCGAGACGCTTGAACCGTCGGGCAATATAGTAGTAGAGACTCGTCTACAAGCCCCGGGGTGCGAATGAGTCTGTGTGCGTGATGCGCGCGCTCGCTTCTTTTTCGGCGTTCGCTGTCTCTCTGTGCTGCCCGCTGCTTTCGTACATCCATCCCCATGAATGAATGGGCCCGCCGGTGTTGGTGATAGCACGCAGTCCCGGAACACACGCGCGCGCGTCCTAATGGAATGGGTAGCAGAATCGGCCGCCGCCATGGCTGTGCGGCGCTGTAAGACATAATTGCAGCGCGCGCACAAGACAGCGAACCCCTCTGTCGTGCGTGACTCACTGGCCTGAGCAACGGTACAACTACATCACACGCACACACATACTCTGTGGTGGTAAGACAAAGTCGCCCCTTTCGCTAGGGTCTCGGCAAACTCTGATTCACGTTGGTTCTGAAGGGGTCTTTAAACGAAGAAAAAGTAAAGAGCCTGCTCGTGGAACAGTTAGGCTACAAATGCTTGTTTTGAATTAAAAAAAAAAATAAATAAATAAAAATTACTGGTGGCAGAAGAAAGACCTTTCGGCGTTACGACTGCTATAACGAAGTATAATTTTTTCGGTTTAGCAATGCAACGGGTGTTTCACCACTCCTATGACTGCCGTTACATAGAATTGCACGAATGTCAACGACTCCCGACAGTCGATGTAATTATCCGTAAACCCCTCTGCTGCATACTTTCGCCAATGGCTAGCCGGTGTCTCAAAATCCTACCCAATAAGATAGCTGGAACTGCTAATGGAATGGAATGGACACGCGCCAAAGGGATCGAGACACACGCGGAGGCCAGCAGGGCACAGGCACATTAGTCGCAGTACGCACAAACCCACATTTCTGCACGACCGACCGCTCGGGGGGATGAGTCAGGCCGTTCGTCACCACCTGCGGGGCTGATCCGTTCTTTTGTGCGCTTCCTTCGCACGACGACGTTGCTGGGGCTGGCCGCAGCAGAGAGCGGTCGTTATTTGTTGTGCGGTGTCCACTTGCATGGGGTCTCTCTCTCTGAATCAGCTTCATGTGTGGAATGTGGAGTAATGAGTGTTGCGTTTTTAACTGTTTAACAGCTAACCGAAATTCTAGACTGACAGATGGAAGGGGGTATATAACGCTAAAACGCAACAGTGTAGTATATTGCGCCACTGGCTTACAGTGTAGTGCGCAGACCCGTCAGCATTGGGTTGTATTACCAACGGTATGTAAGCAGTGTTGCTATCTTGTGAGCTAATGAATAATCTGTGGCGATCATTGAACTCTATTGCACATTTCCCGAAGATCCCATATTGTATATTATTTAAAACATTGTATAATGTTATTATGGACGTAGAGTCTGTATGAGTGTTAGGTGAAACTGAATCAGGTACATACATCTGAATGATACCTTGAAATGATTCAATGAATCTCAATCGCAGTTGAAAACAAATCGAATATCACAGATAATTGAGATCTTGAGCTCCTTCTTTTTGGTCCCTGCGAGACTTGACCCCACGACGGGCATGTTGTTAAGTTAAGTGTTGATAAGTCGTACGAGTTAACCACTGTTTCAAGGGATCGCACAAATACAATAACTTGAAAATTATACACCTATAAAGATTTATGAATCTCTGGATATTTATGAATCTTTATGAATTCATGAATCATTGGTAATTCGAAACACTCGTCGCTGAAGATTCATATGAAAGAATCTCAATGAATCTTCAAACACAATATTAGTCTGTATATCATCCCAAACAGAGTTGTGATGTGGTCTTTGGATCGCACCCACGACTCCGATCCGACTCCGGCTATTGTTAGTTCTATTTCGACTCCGGGAAAATCTGAGTCGTCCGAAGTCTCCCGGAGTCACCCGGAGCCTTTCGGAATCGTCCGGAGACGTCCGAATTCTTCTGGAATCTATCGGAGTCGGAGTCATTCGGAGTTATTCGGAATCGTTTAGAGACGATTGGAGTCGACCGGAATTGGAGTTGGTCAGAGTCAACATCTGCTGTCCGGTGCAATTTGCTTATGATCATGCATTTCATTTCGTTGTGTTTTTTGCCTTTCACTTTACGTGTGCACTTTGTATACAGCCCTTTGTTTCCAAGGCCTACATCGGTCAACTCCGGATGACTCCGACTCCAACCGAATCCGGACGACTCCGGATGACTCCGGACGACTCCGACGATTTTGATAGACTCCGAACGACTTTGAACGACTTCGGACTACTCCGGATGACTCTGACTCCCGAGGTCTCCGGCCGACTACGAACGACTCCGGACGACTTCTAACGACTCTGGACGACACCACCGTCTCCGAACGACTCCGGGAGATTCCTGAGGATTGTGAACGATTCCGGATAATGCTGGGCGGATCAATCTTCCGGTGTCGGTTCCGAAATTATCAGAGTCGGATCGGCCTCGACTCCGCATATTTGCCAACATTACCTATAACTAAAACAGAGATTTTCAAAAGACAACCAATTTAAAGATATCTAGATGGTGTCAATCAGGGGGTAAATACTGGTTTGGTGTTGTGCCTAGTAAATCTTGCGACAATGTTAGTTCCTGTCGCTCAGCAATCAAGTATCGTTGTATCGACTCTTGAATCTGATTTTTCCAAATTCGCGAATCTTCGTAGATTCACGAAATCCTCGAAACACTTACGCCTGTTTTAGTTTCTATCTCGCATGATTTTCTAGTCCGAGAAGATTTGCACATGCTGCACATCCGTAATCGAAGTTGTATTCACATCTACCTGAATGCAGAATGATTGAAGATGTTTTTCAAACATATTTTGTGTGATTGGTACTACATTGTAAATGGAAATTTATGCCAGTGAAGATAATAATTGATCACGAATGACGCTATCTTACTTAGCTTTAGTTGCGAGAGATATACGTATTGAAAGATGGCCAGTGAATTGTGTTCCTTATTGTGCAAACTGGTGCAGTATGTCATGTTCATTGTATAAACCCAGAATTGGTTGGGAGCTGGTCAAAACAAATGTCCGGGACCACCAGAAGGATGTGGAGATGATTTGCAAATATTTCTGAAGAAGCCAGATCATCCAAGCACCAGCAAGGTATGAAGCCGCGCAAGGAATTGAACCAAAGGAATGATTAAAATATGTGCTGGAAAACTCAAAACAGCTTCCCAATATCACACAGCAGAAATGGCGCAGAGGACCCATTTGGACGAAGAAAAAGGTCATCTTTCTCAAAAAATAGTTGGAAAATCAAAGGAAAAAAAGTAACATCTAGGTAAAAAGCAGCAAAATCTGATAATATATTTATGGCTGGAGTAAAAAAAAAACTGCGCAATTTCTTCCTAGATCCTAAAACTAAAAACTAATTGTTATCCTTTTTAAGATGACTAATAAAGCATTGTTAAAGTAAGAAATGTATCTTGAACTGAACGGACAGCAATTTTATTTTACTCCAAATTGAATCCGTAAAGAGTTTGCCATAAACAAGCGTTAGTTTGCCATGCCATGCCACTCTGACATCTTCCGAATTCTTCCGTTTTGGAATCACAATCATCGTGCTGACTTCCCAAACTAGTTCAATGTCCCTTTCCCTTTTTAGATTGCGCCCGACTTCCGCTTCTTATGGGCAAAACCATTTCGATATAAATACATTTGTGCCCGAAAGAGCGAACCTTCTCAGCTCCCACGGCAGATGGGAGAAAGTATGCTAGGGAAGAGAGAGCAAAAAGTCAAATGGGACACACAGATATGGCAGTAAGATTTGTTGTGCAAAATCAAAAGGCAGCAAACCACATTAGTTTAATCAACGTTCTTACATGGGAAAATCCTAGCGCGCACACACACGCTCATAACAACCGTTCGATAGTTTTAGCAGGACTGGCCTGCTGGCTGCATCGCAGCTGGGCCCTAGTTCGGTGCAGACCTTTTGCTTTGATAAGCAGCGCCAAACGAATATAATGTTGCAGGAACGATTAGTAACACGGGGAAAGCCGCCCCAAAAGAGTGTGCTATGTCTAATCGTGCACGCAGCGCTTGATGTGTAGAACGCTTCACGAACGGGTTTAAAGTGTAAGCACGCGATAAGCATTCGCGATGCTGGACTCGTGCTCCAGTGCTTCCCACATGCTAATGTTTTGCGTTGGCATCACTTTGCTAGACAACCTCAACACTCTCTAAACCGTTTTTCTCTCTCTTTCTCTTCCTCTTTGCGCGCAGAGCCTATTCTACGAGATCCTGTCCGGCGTGTGGGTGCGGAACGGGCTGCAGATCAAGGGCCAGGCGATGACGTACATCCAGGCGAACTTCTGCAACTCGATGGTCGACATGGACCTGTTCTTCCTGCAGATCTGCGCGACCCAGCTGCCGCCGAACCTGTTCGTCAGCGAGTGCATCCTGATGTTCGGCGTGGAGGACTGGCTCGGCATGAGCGTGCTGAGCACGCCGCCCGAGATGGAGCAGGACTCGATGCTCGAGGGGCTGCTCACCTTTCTCGCGACGCTCATCACGTCCCGCATCAACCTCGGCAACGACGAGACGACGCAGTGCATGATCGAGATCAGCGCGCTGCTCGCGACCGGCGAGAAGACGCACAGCCAGCTGCTCGAGCTGATGCCGGAGCGGAGCGGCAACGCGCACACGCGCAACTTCGAGCGCTACCTGAAGGAGCTGTCGATCTACCGGCCGCCGCCGGTCGGCTCGGAAAACCTCGAGCAGGGGTTGTTCATGCCGGTGCCGGCCGTCTGGGAGCGGCACTACGATCCGCTGCACGTGCTGCTGCGGGCGGTGCACCGGCGCGACTTCCAGAACTCGCTCGACCGGTTCGGCGCGTACGTGAAGCAGGCGGGCAAGATGCCCCGGAGCGGCAACCTGTGGCCCCCGTTCCGGCTGCCGGGCTCGTGCGGCCCGGCGTACAGCGATCCGGGCGCGCTGCTCGGCTCGCGCATCCTGCACGCCACGCTGCTGGCCATCTTCTACCGGGCGGTGCACAAGCACAACGTGTCGGAGCATCTGCTCGCGCTCGCCGTCTTTCTGCTCGAGATGGCGGTGTGCAATGCGGGCGGAGCGAACGGCGGGCAGCCGGCCAGCAGCCGGTCGACGGCGGAACCGGCCGCCACGAGCAAAACGATCGAGGAGCAGACGGGCCGCCCGTCGGTGATTGGGTGCGGCGGGGAGCCGGTGCCCGATCTGCTCAACTGCTACCCGAGCAACTGTCTGAGCGACAATCTGAAGATGACGGTGAAGCGCATCTCGCTGCTGCCGGCGATGCGCCGCTCGCCCGTGTCGTACCGGCCGCTGGACGGGGGCAGCCCCCCGTTCGACAGTGACGTCGAGTGGGACCTGTCCGAGGACGAGACGCTCATGATGATTGGCGGCAACGCGGAGAGCGACCCGGCGGCCGGTGCCGGAGCGGCCACGGCCCCTGCCAGCCAGGGTGGCGCGGTGGAGCGGGCAGGAGGCAGAGGGCCGTCCGGGGCGGCCGGGGTCGAGCAGCGGCTGGTGCCGGCGCGTGCCATCAACAGCGTGGAGGTGGTGCCGCTGACGCAGGACCTGACGCCGATGGCGAACGCGGGCCTCGTGTTTAGCGCGCGCCGACCGGCCGCCATCCATGCACCGCCGGCCGCATCGACCACCAGCACCAGCCAGATGGTGGTGGAGGAGGAGGAAGACGACGAGGAGCACGTGCAGGAGCAGGAGGAGGAGAATGGGACGGAGGGTAGTGGGCAGCCGATCGCGAACGATATGGAGGCGAGACGGCGCCGCTGGCATTTGTTCCAGCGGCTGCTTGGGCAGCAGCCGGGCGCAACACCGACGGCGACAGCAACCACGACGACGACGACGACGGTGGAACCACAGGACGAAGACATGCCCGCCTACCACGTGATGGATTCGGACGGGGACGTTGTGGTGGAGGAGGAGGACGAGGAGGATGACGAGCAGCAGCAGCAGCAGCAGCAGCAGCCGAGCGAACTGCTGGCGATGCGCGCCCGCTACCTGATGCTCGAGCGGAGGCGCAGCAGCAGCATCGGCAACGCGAACGTCGTCCAGCCCGCCGACGTGGACGAGTACATCGACGTCGAGGCGGAGGACGACGGTGGCGAGGACGAGGCAGCCGAGCAGGAGGGCGAAGGTGGAGACCGGCGGCGTCGCCGCCCGTCCGAGAACGGGGCACGCCGCCGCCGGATGGACGAGGACGACGAGGACGGCGGGGACGAGGCGACCGACATTGCCGACATCCAGTCGATCGGGCCGCGGGCCACGCTGGTCGGCAGCCGGACCCGCTCGGTGCAGCTGGGCCGGCGGCGGACGGCGGCGAGTGGTGCTGGTGGTGCGGGACTGCTGCATCACCACCATCACCACCATCACCACCATCATCATCATCCGGCGGCGGGCGTCGGGCCCGGGGCGCTCATACGCGCCACCGCCAGTGGCGGCGGCGACAGCGCCGGCGGTCCGGCCCGGGCGACCGAGTTTATCGTGGAGGAGGCGGCGGACGATGTGCCGGCGGGCGGGCCGACCGGCGTGGAACTGATGATCCGGCACGAGTTTGTGCCGGTGCCGGGTGGCGAAGTCGGCGGGCAGGAGATAGCGATACCGCAGCAGCAGCCGCAGCAGCGTGCCCTGACGCCGCCCGTGTTCGGTGCGACTGGCGCTGGTGCGGTGGAAGCGACCGGTGGTATGCTGCTGCCGTTTAACCGGGCAGCGGCGGCGGTGGCGGCAGCGGCGGCGGCATCGTCGTCTTCGTCGCCGGCCGCCCCGGCAGCGGCGGCGGTTGGCACGAGCGGCAGCCTGAGCGTGGTGCCGCAGCAGCCGAACCAGCTGCAGAGCTACTACCACGCGAACCATCACCACCATCACCACCATCACCATCGGCACCATCACCATCACCATCATCACAGCGGCGCAGCGGGCACAGGAGGTGGAGGCGGAGTAGGAGGAGGAGGAGGAGCAGGCGGTGCACAGCACGGGGCGCAGTCGCTGGCGCAGCAAACGCCCCGCCACTACCATCGCAGTTTGCAGCCGGCGGGTGGTGGTAGCGCCGGCGCTGCCGGTGCTGGTGGGACCCGTGGGACGGGCGGTGCGGGAGGTGGGCAGGCGAACTGGACGCGGTTCAAGCGGCGCAACATGATGGCGAACCACCACGGCCGGCAGCAGCAGCAGAACCAGCACGGCAGTGCGGGTGGCGTCGGCGAGATGACGACGCGCGAGGGCGCGGGTGGGCCGACCGGCCGGGAAGGCAACAGCGAGAGCGACACGATCGTGCTGGAGGAGTCGATCATCTCGCTGCTGCTGAAGCTGCACTCGCAGCTGAGCGGCGCGCTGGACAGCTTCTCGCTCGACGACGAAACGGAGGACGAGCTGACGGCGGCGGCAGCAGCAAGTAGTGGCGGTAGTACTGCATCGACCAGCGGCAGCAGCCAGCCCCCTGCCGGAACGGGCGTGCCGGCGTCGTCCAGCACCGGTCCGCGGCAGCAGCCCGACGGCGACCACGCAAAGATGGAGCTGGACGAGGAGGAGACGCCCGCCGGCAGCAGCGGCGGCGGCGGTGGCGGTGAGGAAACTACTAGTCAACAGCAGGGGGCACCGCCGCACCGGGGCCGGGGCCGCATCTCCGACTCGCGCATCGGCGACGGGCCGTTCTTCATCGGCAATCTGCTGCGCAAGATTGCCGCGCTGGACGCCACGTGCGCGGTGCGCATCGAGCAGATCCGGGCGGAGCTGTGGCCGAACCAAAGAGAGCGGCAGGCGGAGCAGAAGGCGCGCGAGGCGCGCGAAAAGGAGGAGCGCACCAAGCGGGCCAAGGAGCGGCAGAAGAAGATGATGGAGGAGTTCGCGAACCGGCAGAAGCGGTTCATGCTGCTCGCGATGGCCTCGATGGGCGGGGGCGGCGATTCGTCCGGCATGGATTTCGGCTTCGGCGAGGAGGAGTCAACGGGGGCGGGGGCGGCGGCTGCGGCAGGCACTGACGGTGAGTCGGCGGCGGCCGCGGCAGCGGCAGCACGGGCCGCGGCGGAGCGACAGGCGGCGGAGGAGCAGCAGGCGGAAGCGCTGCGCGAGAAGGAGTACGACTGCATCATCTGCAACACGTCCGGCCCGAGCACGGAGACGAACCCGATCGGGCTGGTCGTGCTGGTCGAGTCGAGCAGCGTGGTCGGGCATCGGCGCACGCGCGCCGAGCGGCTCGCGCTGCCCCTGTCCCGCGACGACCAGGCCCGGCTCGCGGACAGTGTGACGCTCGCGAGCGAGTTCAACAAGCGCATCGAGCTGCTGCAGTGGAAGTTCGGCCAGACGTCCTGGTTTCTGTCGCACAACATCGGCTGGGACGGGGGCGTGCACATCCAGTCCTGCGGGCACCACGTGCACCTGTCCTGCCAGGACGCGTACCTCAAGTCGCTGCACACGCCCCGCAGCCCGAACAATCTGAACGTCGAGCTGGGCGAGTTCTTCTGTCCCGTGTGCCGGCAGCTCGCCAACTCGGTGCTGCCGCTCAGCCCGGCGCTGGACCGGCCGGCGCCGCTGATACGGGCGCCGACGCCGCCCCACCACACGCTTGTGCTCGAGCTGATCCAGCTGTTCCAGGAGAGCAAGCGGGCCCCGATGGCGAGCAAGTTCTGCGAGGCGATGGGGCGCGCCATGGGCAACATTACCGCCTGCACGCAGCGCATCATCAAGAGCTACCCGGTGACGCTGCAGAGCCTGTTCTCGTTCGTGCTGTCGATCGCGCGCACCAACCTGGAGGCGGAGGTGATCCAGCGGGGCGGCTCGCTCTGCAGCACCGAGGACATCCGGTACAAGCCGAAGCGGGACTGCATTGTGCCGCTGCTGCACGTGCTGTCGCTGCACGTCCGGCTGATGATCAACGACGACTGGCCGATCCGGTTCAAGGTCGGCGACGACTGGCCGTGGCACTCCTGGTCCCGGCTCGCCGGCATCCAGCTCGCGTACGACGGCGTGGAGGTGGGCGTGGAAGCGCACGAAGCGACCTTCGACCGGCTGGCGGTGGTTCCGGCGCGCACTGGCACTGCTGCTGCTGCTAGCAACACCGCTACGAAAGCTGCACGCCACGACGAGCGTGTGGCTGATGAGCGGGACGATGAGGAGGACGATGATGATGACGATGATGACGACGACGAGGAGGAGGAGGAGGAGGAGGATGATGATGATGACGAGGAGGATGACTGGAACAACGCGGAAGACCAGTACACGGAGTTTCTGCGCGACATGCTGCTGCGAGCGCCGTCCGGCTCAACGGCCGACGGTGCTGCTGCTGCTGCTGCAGCCGCCGGTTCGCCTTCAGCCGCCGTGTCATCGCCGGCGGCAGCGTCGGCCGCTGCCGACACGACGAAAGCGGCCGCTGCCACGAGCACGATCGTCGACACGGAAACCATACCCGATCTGATCAGCGATCCGACCGCGCTGCTGCTCAAGTTTATCCTGCTCGCGCCGCTCCATCTCGATCAAGGTAAGGAGTGGTTGGTACTGGAATTAGATTAGTCCGATTACGAAGTTGACTCCGGTGCCAAACCCGGAATTGGAATCGGCGCCGGAATCAGAATCGGATCCGGAATCGGAAGCGATCTGGGAATAGCAATTTGCTCCGGTAACGGAATAAGAAGTGACTCCAGAATTTCAGTTGGCTCCGAAATGAGAATCAGTTCTTGAATTGAAAAAAGGTGTTGAAATAAGAGATTCCGATTTCGAAGCCGATTCTGATTGCGGAGCCAATTCAGTTTCCGGAACCGATTCCGATTCCGGAACCGACTGCGATTGCGAAACCGATTTCGATTCTGGAACCGATTCTTATTCCGGAGCCGAATCCGAAACTAATTCTGGAACCGATTTTGATTCCGGATCCGATTCCGATTCCGGAACCGATCCGAATTCTAGAGCCAATTCCGGAGCCGAATCTGGAACCAATTTCGGAACCGATTCTAATTTCGGAACCAATTTCGGAACCAATTTCGGAACCAATTAAGGAACTGATTCCGATTCGGAACTGACCACGATTTTGGAACCGATTTTGATTTCGGAACCGATTCTAATTCTGCAGCCAACTCCGGAGCCGAATTCGGAACCAATTAAGAAACCGATTCCGATTCCGGAACCGATCACGATTTCGGAACCGATTCTAATTCCTGAGACAACTCCGGAGCCGAATCCGAAACCAATTCTCGAACCGATTTCGATTTCGGAACCGATTCCGGAACCTGTTTCGATTCCGGAGCCTATTTTAATTCTGGAGCAAATTTTGGAACCAATTAAGGAACCTATTCCGATTCCGGAGCCGATATCGATTCCGGTACCGATACCGATACCGATTCCGGAACCGATACCGATTCCGGGGACTATTTTGATTCCAGAGCTGATTCTGGAATCGATTCCGGACACTGATTCCGGACCTACTATCCGGAATCGATTCCAGTAAACATCGGAGCTAGCCGGAATCGATTCCGACGAAAACTTCATTTTTCCCATCACTAGTAAGGAGGAGGGAGAAGGGTGTGCTGCCCTTCGCTCCATATCATGCCACATTCTTACACATTCCCTCTCTCTTTCCCTTTTAGCTTACTTTACCTGCATCGTGAAGGTGACGTACAACCTGCTGTACTACCAGATCGTCCTGCAGCTCTGCACCCATCTGACGGAGGAGGAGTGCGACGAGATACTGGGGCGGTACGGGCCGACCGCCCAGCCGCCGCCGGCGGTGGTGCGCGAGCGGGGCGTCCCGCACATCGGCGTCGCGATGGCGTTCGTGCTCAGCCAGCTAGATCGCTGCCGGCACATCCGCAGCGACAGCGTGCTGATGGGCGAGTTCGGTGGCGAGGGCGACGGTGGGTACGAGTCGACCAGTGGCGGCGGCGGCGGCACCACGAAGCGCCTCAATCTGGACGTGTACGAGAAGCGGCTGCAGCGGCTCTGTCTGCCGTTTTTGCGCGTGGCCGCCCTGCTCCGGCACCACATCTACCGGGCGGAGATACCGGACATTGCCGGGCCGCAGCTCGAGTTTGCCCGGCTCGTCTACTTCCTCGAGCTGGTGACCGTCTCGATGGACTGGGACAAGTTTAACGCGAGCCGGGCGCTCTGCTTCCTGTCCGGCACCGAGCTGGCCCTGCCGAAGAACTGGTGCGACCAGCTGCGCAACCTGCGCCCGACCTACGAGTCGACCCGGTCGCTGATCGTCCAGCAGCACATCGACTGGCGCCAGCCGAAGCTGCTCGGGCTGCCCCGCGAATACGAGCGGCTGTTTACGGTAAGTGGGGTGGGGGTTGTGGGTCTTTGCATGTGGTTTCGGCGTTGCCAATTCTTTGCCCTCTTTCCCCGCAAACAGTACTACCACGAGCAACCGTGCCAGAAGTGTCAGAACGTGCCGAAGGAAAGCTCCATCTGTCTGCTGTGCGGCACGATCGTGTGCATCAAGCAGTCGTGCTGCAAGGTGCGGGACTACTGCGAGGCAGTGCGGGTAAGTAACCGAGGGATGGAAGGCCCCGTCGGCACAGGGATTCTCATTCCCATTCCTTTGCTCTCTCTCTCTCTCTCTCTCTCTCTCACTTCAGCACTCCATTAGCTGCGGCGGCGGGACGGGCATCTTTCTCGTGATCACCTCGACCTACATCATCGTCATTCGGGGCCACCGGGCGTGCCTGTGGGGTTCGCTCTACCTGGACGACTACGACGAGGAGGATCGTGATTTAAAGTAAGTCTGTCTGCGTGCGATGAGGAGCGACCCGGTTTTCTAATGCTTTGAATTTGATTTTAGGCGCGGCAAACCGCTGTATCTTAGCGAGGATCGGTTCAATCTGCTCGAATCGCAGTGGCTGTCGCACCGGTTCGCCCACACCAAGCACAACTGGGTGTGGCATCGGGATTCGCTGTAAAAAAAACAGAGCCCGGTTTACTGTGCTGCTATCCCCACACAGCGCAGACGTAAGCAGACATCGGCTTACAAACAATCCGGACAGCCCGGGAAGGCGAACCGGGGACAGGACACAGGACAAGTTGCGATCGCAAAGGAGTCACCCAGTGTGCGTGTGTGTGTGTGTGTGTGTTTGAGTGTATGCGTGTCTGTGTGTATGTGTATGTACGTTTTGTGATATTTTTCTACAACTACACCAAGGGTTTTGTTGAGCATTTGCCGTGGCACGGCAAACAAAAACGAAAAAGCACAGGCCCGAGGAGCGACGCGGACGCTGTGTGTGAGTGGTCGCGCCGCTGATCATCGATGTGTGTTGTCCCAGTGTGTCCCCCCGTCGCTGTTTGAACCTTCCACTCCCCATCCAGGGCGCAGGCTCTCGGTCTGCACATACTCGCTCACCACGCACTTCCCTTCCTTTGCGTCCAAACATCCGCCTCCGGCTCAAGGGACACATACACACACAAGTACTCAGCACGTGCAGTGCAAAGAGAGAGAGAGAGAGAGAGAGAGATAGATAAAGAGGGATAGAGAGAAAGAGCGATAGAGATTTAAGGTGACGATGAATTTCGAAGAAAAGGCAAAACTCCCCGTTTTGTGACCGTTAAAATGTAAACATCAAAATTGGTAGCTTTGTGTGACGAAATTGTGATATATACACTCCTTTTCGTGTGTATGTGTGTGTCTATGTGTGTGTGTACCGCACTGTCTTGTTGCGATTTATTTTTGTCTCCGCCTCCCAATCCCAACCCCAATCTAACCCTACCAAAAAAAAAGGCTTTATTAAGTCGGTGCTCATGCCGCGACCCAGCTATCCTTTTCTCTCTCACACACACATCCACACACTCACACACACACACACACGGAGAAACAATATATGTTTGTTATTTGATTTTTGGTTGTCGCAGCGAGGCGCTGCTTTTCAAAGGTTTGAAAAAATGAAAGCAAAACAAAAATGGAACTGGAAATCGCCCCGTTTCGCATGATTAGTTTCGCGCGTTCGACCAGGCAACCGAGGCTCTGCATACACACATTCATATTTATGTAGGAGCATATATAAATGCATATATATATACGTATATATATACACACACGCGCATATATATAAAACCACTCTATATGTACCATTTAGATAGTGTTGTGTACTATTAATAGGCGAAAAGAAAAAGGCGTGTGCATTGTGGTTAGGAGTTAGAGAGTGGTTCAGAGCGAATGGCAGCAGTGCGGGGGAAATGGCAAAGGAGATTGCGAGAATGCGTTAATACTTACGAGCATTCGCGGGTACGCTTATCGGGGCTTTCGGGGGGTGGTGCACGGAACAAACGAGACTTGGAAGGCAGAAGAGGAAGAAGAGGAGGTAGAAAAATGGATGATATTAACACCCCCCTAGCCCCTCCACCTTCATAATTGTGGTGTGTGTGGGTGTGTGTGTGTGTGTTGTACTAGAGTTCTACGTGTATTTTAGTATGCTGCTCTATTGCGGTGCACACACTGTAGCGCTAGATATATTATTGAATTGAATTCTTTCACGTGAAGTTTAACGCATCTTATACTCAGAGAAAGCGAGAGAGATAGAGAGAGAGAGAGAAAGCGTTAAAGAGAGAAGAGCGATAAAACGAGCGTTCTTGTGACGGTTTGGAATGGAAAAGCTTTTCTGGACTCAATTAAAATCCTTCCCCTATACACACCCCTCCTCCCCTCCTGTCCTAATTGGTCTACAATTGTGATGTGTGTGTGTGTCTCTGGCTGTTTGAATGGTAATGTGTGTGTGTGTGTGTGTGTAGGTGCGAATGAATATATGTGTGCGTGTCGTTACTGTTTTTGCACTTCCAAAGCGTGCAAGGCGCGCGCAAGGAAAAAACAAAGAAAAAAATAACAACAACACTCATAATGCGAAAGAGAGACACAAACCGAGCGCCCCCGCATACATGTTGTTTAGTGTTTCGCGGCCGGCCAAATACGGCGCGCATGAGAGGAAAGGAAGGGGGGGGGGGGGGAAATAAATCTATTAGAATATGAAATTTAACGACGTGTAACGAGCGAGAATTTAGCCTGGTTAACGAATTATTGGTAGATAGTCTTGGGATGGAACTGGGGAATGGGGGAGAGGGGGGGGGGTTCTAGAAATGCTTGTGAGGACCCCCGATAACCCTCATCATAATGCTCCCCACAGCTTACTTGTAAGTTACCCTGTAAGTGATGCTGCTCGCAAGCTTTTGCACGAATCGAATTCGTCGATTCGTTGTTTTTCGGTGTGTTGTTTATTATTTTTTGTTTTTTTTTTTCGTTCATTAAGATGAGGAGCAGTGCGGGTGCGTGCGTGCGTGCGTGTGTGTCTCCTCCCAGTGGTGACGCTGCGTCAGACCCGGGCTCCCCCGCTACCCCATCCTCCAAGCGCACGTGCGCCGCTGCTCCTCCATTATGCATACGCATGCGACACAATTACTCTTAGGTTAGTTACGTTGCGGTTTATTATTGTTTACGGTTACAATTATGAGAATTACGTTTATATACTCTCTAACCCCCTGTGCCCTCCTACCACTGTTTTTTTTTAATGATTATTATTATTATTATTACCCCGCCCGCTATTGTGTATAATCCCTGCGAAATGTGTATATTGAAAAGAGGTAGTGTTGTAATATGCTAGATAAATGTAAGATTGTATGCATCGTCAAGAAAATCCGGATGCTCCATACGTGGCTCTGTGTTGATGTGTGCGTGTGTTTGTGTTCACTCTTTTTATCATCAATAGCTTTTTATCATCCGAAATGGAATATTCTCTCCTACATATATTGGTTGTCCCTGAGTACATTTTCTGCAGTTTCTTCCGCACCCGGTGGCCGATAATATCACATGTCAGTCAAAACGATTATTATCGCTTTCTTACCCATATTTAATGTAGCCCTGAGCGGGTGCGGGTGCTTGTTTCAATATTAATTTCCAAGAACGAAATGTAATATTGATTGGTGGGACAAACATGCCCACCCGTTGCTTTAATCCCGTTGCTGTGTGGCTGGGAACGTACGGCCGACCCACGTTCTGCCTCTCGCGTGTGGTAAATCTAGGAACATGCCTCACTCATTCACCACCACCGGCAAGCAGGGCGGAAGAAACCACCCGGTACGATGTGGTGGTGTGATCTGTGCTGCTTATTTGAAAAGAAACCGATGGTTTGCTGTTTGAAATGGAGCTACTCAAGCGAAACTAGATGCTTGTTGTGTCTAGGAGTCAAGACGTACCCAACGTTCCGCTTCATTCGGTGCCTACAAAGTGTAAGGATTGGTTTTCTGTAAGCTACGGTAGGGCGAGAAACAAATGCTTTTAATTTTTGTTCATCTTTTTATTTGACGATTAAAAATAACTGAAACTGGGGCCGGCATAACTTTTTAGGACTGGTTTGAAAATAAAATTTATCTATTCGACTCTTTAAAATCTAAAACTCAAATCTAAGCAATTAAAAATGTAAAACTCTAACGTCCATACAGGATTTCCCACGATTTATTGGTCAGTTCCCATGATTTTTTGGGCTCGTCTCACGATTTCTTCATCGTATCTCATAGATTTGGAATTTATTAGGTACCATCCGATTGGATATCAATACAATTGAACCAACAAGTTCTGGGAAACGGCCAAAAAATCGTGGGTACGCACCAAAAAAACATATTCCAATACCACATTGATGGGAACCAACCAATAAATCGTGGGAAACCCTGTAAAGGTTAGTGCTCGGTTTCATGTATCATTCGTTGAGATTCATTCATATGAATTTTCTGCGATGAGTGGTTCTAATCTCGAATCGAATCTCCATAGATTCAAATATCTCTAAAGGTTCAGGAAATCTCAAAACATTGAAGAATCTACAAGGATTCATGAATCTCTAAAAATCAATGGATCTCCAAAGATTCATGAAACCATAAGATTCATAAATCTCTCTCAGGTCAACAATCATTCTCCAGGATGCTCGGTCCCTGGCTTCAGCCTCCCATCTATGTAGACACCCGACCTCTAACAGGTCTTGCTTCACCTGATCTAGCCATCGAGTTCCTTGTGCTCTCCTGCGCTTTATGCCGGACTGGGGATCTTGGTGAGGTATGAGTCCGGCATGCTCACAACATGCTTCTCCTCCAAACTCCATGTTCGAACACAGCGCCAAAGATGGTCCGGAGGATCCGTCGCTCAAACACGCCCAGAGCGTTTGCATCCTCCACTCGGATGGTCCAAGACTCATCGTCCGTAGAGGACCACCGGGCGGATCACATTCGAAGTCTTCGGGATCTCAGCAGTCGGTGAAGCCCATAGTATGCACGATTCCCCGCGTCTTCGGATTTCGCTGCTGATGTCATTGTCCGAAGTAACGACCGTCCCAAGAAACTAAAGTGATGAGTAAGACCCTCTACCACTTTGAGATCGGAGATTGACGTCGACTAATACACTGCCTCCCAGCTGGTCTGAGACCTCGTCTTCGTCGCATTGGTTCTCAATCCAATTTTTGCTGCTTCGCGCTTGAGTCGAATGTACGCTTCACACACCTTCGCTGTAGTATTGCCGATGATGTCGATGTTGAAGAGCAGATGTTGAAGAGCTGACATGAGAGTCCTATACTCGTCCTATACTACCTTGCCTCGGACCTGTGAAATTCGAACGATTCCGACGTTAAGTTCGATACTCTCACCTTACACTGCACCCCATTAGTGGTGATCCATTAGGATTTATACATTTCCAAGGAGTCATGAATCGTTATTATACGTATGATCTTCAAAATACCTCAATTGCGCGATCCCATAGTATATTGATTAACTCGCACAACTTGACAACATGCCCGTCGAAGCCTCAGATATACCGTCTCACCGCAGCAAAACAAACTTTCCGGATGCGTGATACTTTCCAAGAAGTCTCGAAAGCCTGTATAGGCTGGCATGACCACGTAGGTTGTTACGCCAAGAAGAAGAATAAGAGGAAGCTCAAGCTTTATGACACTTTCGAGATTTATGAATCCTTAGAGATTTGTGAATCTTTCGAGATGTATGAATAGCTTTTAAGATCTTTTGAGATTGATGCATCTTTGAGATTTGTGAATGTTTCCAACCGGGTTTTAGACTCATTGAATCACTTGAAAGATTAATTCCGATGCATGCATCTGAATAAGATTTACCCTACACTAATAAAGAGTGAAAGCCACAACGGAATAAACGAAACGATAAAAACTGTGTTTGACTACACCGATTTGTATCTATCTCGTCTTGTTTGTTGGACTAAATTTGGCTGTAAGATATTGTGTTCTCCCGAGCAAGGACACTCATGATTAACTTTGCCTTATGTGCTTGTTGCATTTCTAAGTATTCTAGAAGTATGGCATCGTAACAAGTGAAAGCTACCGTCAAATTGTTGTATTCCAGCTCAGTGCATCAAACGCAGACAGTTTAGCCCTGCCTTACCAGGTAATACTTTGAAGCACTAAGTCTATTGATGAAAGCAACGAGTCCCTTTCGTATGAAATTTTGATCGGAGAAGAATGGAACATTTGAAAAGATTTTTGAACGCAAGCATACTTTACTCTTCATCCGTGAAGCATGTGTACTGCTAAGGAGAAACATGTTAGTTCCAGACTTTCGGCTCAAAAAAACACCTAGAAAAGTAAATATTGTTTTCAAGTTTACTAGTTAGCGCAACTACTTAAGTCAGCTGCGAACATAGAAAACGAAGCAAAATGGCATCAAACTTGCTCTGAATTGGTATCCAAACGGCATTGACTATGTATCGTTTAGCATGTTCATCGAATTGCCATCAGATAGACGTCAAATAGGCATCAGATAAGCTGCAAATAGGCGCGGAATTTGGAATTAAAGTAGCATCGAATTAGAATCGACTGCTGGATTTGGATAACTTAGGATCTTTTTAAAAACAATTTGTTTGATACGTCTTTCTTTTCATTCAGTCTATATAAACTTTATCGGTAAGATATTCGTGCTACAAATAGAACTTTGTATTTCTAATAGCCGCAATAAGAACTTGTACCTTAACTGAAACCGAAACATGCTTAAAAAAAGCAACGATATTTCGAGCAAAGCTTAAAGCACAATTTCTGGAAAATAATTCCAAAAAGTTCACCCAAAAATTAGCTTCCACTGCAATGCCAATCCGCACATCGGTGGAACCTATTGCACCCATAATTGGAACGTCCTCCCAATACATTCCCTCAATGCGTGAAATTAATACACCCATTTGTGTGATTAACCAGAACCTCCTGTGCTGTCACTGTGGCAAACACAAAAACAAGTCATAAGTTAACCATCCTCCCTTTTGCTCCGAGCCACAACCACACCCCACCTCTTACAGAACTGAGCCCGAGCTCCCGATAATCGTGTGTTTATTGCGTTGGATCATATGCGTTGTTGCGTTTGCGCGGGCAGGAAAGGAAATGTTTGCTTCCCTTTTGCGTTCGCGTGTGCGTTATCGTGGCGAAAGCTTTTCGCCTTCCCTCTCTCCCGCTTCCACCGTGCACGCCTCCCAGCGCGGGTACGATGATGCCGAACTCTCAGTGTCGGTCGGTCCACCATGGGACCACGAAGGAAATTTGTGCAAATTGATTCTGAGGCATTTATCCCGATGTGTTTAAATTTATTTTAAAACATCATTCTGAAGTCCTACTCAACAGCAGCTCTTTTTATGTAAATAAGAAAACCATTTAAATGTATATGAAAAAGGAATGTAATCTTCAAGTTCTTAAGACCACCGCAAAATGAACTAACCATCACCAACGCTCCCATAGTGAATTTTCCGAAATCAAAGTGAGGAGAGCAACAAAAAAAAGGAAAACAGAACAGCCGGCACACGAGCTTTATCGGCCCGAACGACAGCCGAACAGTGCACGAACGTGGCGCTGGTTTCGAGCAGGCACATTGGCACATTGGCTGCTGCCTGCTGGCCGGCTGCGGGCAGTGTGATAGCACGGCCACGATTAAACGGCTCTTAACAGCTGCACCCGAAGCTTCGCCAGTTGTTGTCGAACAGCTGAGCAGTGCGGCCGCGTGCCAGTACTACTCCTGGTCAACTGGTGTGTCTGGCTCTGTGTGGTTTTGTTGTTTCGCGCCCCGCCAGCGGCGATCGAATCGCAGTGGAAACGGTTCACACCGATCAACGCGCATCGGGCAGAGCACGGGACGATCGAGCCCACACCACAGTGTGCTGTGTGTGAGTCTCAGAAATGAGAGGAATGCTTGAAGTGTTTTGAAAATTTGGTGTGTACGTGTGTTATATACGAGTGACACCAAGAAGACGCGCGGTAGTGCTACCGGAAGTTGTGAAATTTAACGCGAATTCGAAAGCATGTGAAAGCAAAAGCGATCGTTTTTTGTCACAGTTTGTGGGAAGTTTTTTTTTTGTAATTATTTATTTTGTTTTGTTTTTGGACAAAGTGAAAATTGAAGTACGGAAAATTGTCTGCCGAAAAAACCCTCACTCTAGCAACCAATCAAAAGTGAACAACGAAAAGGTTTGAACGCCTGAATATTCGTCTCAAGTTTTGTGCAGGTAGGTAGGTGTGTCCACCAAGAGCGGTGGTTTACAGTTAATTATTTAGTGTAAATTAATTATTTAATGCCCTGAAGCTTTGTTTCCAACATGGCACTGTTGCCTTTGCCAATTGATATGCTTTCCCATTGAGCAACACTGTTGTCCATCATGAAAGGCAACGCAAGAACAACCACAACGACCGCTCGAGTGCATTAACAGTGCGGCAAGAGTGCTGTCTATTCGCGCGTCCATTTTCGAATAATATGTGTTTCCTTTGAGTATCAACCCAAAAAAAAAAAAACAAAAATCGTTTTCATCCCTTTGGACCATTTTCCCATCCGTGGACTGCGCTATCGATTTCAACTTTATCGATAAAAGCATTCTGTTTGCTTCGATTGCCCACTCTCGGGCACGCCAGCGCTGCACACAACACACACGCGCGCGGGGGCAGTGTTAGCAAACCGAGCGGTGATCATTGCGCTCCCAAACCCCCAGGCACACTCTGCTCCTCCATATCCAAAACAAACTTCAATCACTTGCAACATTAGATTCATCCACCGTTCAACCGAGCCAGACTGGTTTTTAACTCCTCGGATCTCTGAGCGGCGAGCTATAAGCTATGGCTTTATTCTGTTTTTTTTTTTTTTTTTTTTTTTTTTTTTTTTTTTTTTGGAGTTGGGAATGGCCACCATTTTCGATGCATTACATGCAAGCTGTGGAACAGTAACAACGCGCTTTGAAGAGTGATCAAGTTTGATGCTCTGCTGTCATTTAAATGGAGAACCAACGACCTCTTCCGAGCGGAGCACAGGTGGTGCCGGTGGTAGCGTGCAAGGTTCTGGAAATAAAACCCCCATCCGGCTTGGTATCAAATCCTGACAACAGCTGAACAAAAATAGCCCATTTTATGTTGGCAAAATAAACATTGCGTCACGTGATCATCCCTTCCCGTGTGTTTGTGCATAAAAGATGCTTAAGAAGAAGTAGAAAATTCATTCTGTGTGTGTGTGTGTATATATTTTGAGAAAATCTCTTGTCGGTAGAATTATTTTTATATTTTGTTCGTCAACCTATAAGATAAGGGATAAGTGCCTTTTTCGTTTCGCGCAAACAGTCGCGTTCGATAAGAAGCAGTGGCTCGCGGACAGACAGAAAAAACACACACACACACACAGGGAATGGAAAAGCAATTCCTTCAATGAATCTTTCGACAAACATGGGCTTAAACCGAGATAGACAGCCAGCCGGAGGGAGTGATGTGTTTGTTCGCGAATCCTCACGTTTGAAATGTGATGATTTTATGCTTTCACTTTCTGCAGCGCACTATGTACGTGTGGTGTGGTACAGTGTAGAAATGTACCGCTGTGTGCGCTGCTGTGTGCTTGCGCCTGACGGAATCGCGGCATCGTTTCGTTTGATGTTGGAACCGTTTTGTAGCCGGTGAGAAGTTTTTGGGGTTTTTTTTTTTTTTGGTTTTCTTTTCCAGCCCAAAAGCAATCTTATTACATTAAGGCTAGCCGGCACTGCCGAACGTTGACTAAACCTCCCCTCCCACACAGGTACTACGAGCGGAAGGGTTGTTGTTTTTCTTCCCGCTCTAAAACGGTCCCGGGCGAAGCACGGCATCGAAGCGAAATGGAAACTGCAAATAGGCAACACAGCAGCAAAAAAGGATGCTACTTCCCCCACACTCGTCTATCTCGCCCCCCCCCCCACCCTTAAAATGAGGAAGAATCAATTTGGACACTAAAACGTTTTTGAGAGGGGTTTTGGCTTTTTTGTTGCGTGAGTTTCGTCGCCTTACACCTCACATTCGGCAATATAAATATATATAAAAAAAAAAAACAAGCTAACCAATCCGGTCGTGATTGGGTGTGTGTTTTGAATATTTTGCCGCGTGCCTGTCACAAAACAGTGATACAAAACGCAGCAACAAAAGCCCAAACAAATGCGGAAATAAAACGGTCGCTTGTCTAGAATACACATTTGTCAGCAAAAGCGGCCTCCCCTAGAGGGTCAACAATGCGAAAGCCTCCGGAGCCACTGCACGCTCAGGCTGCTTGGAAGGCGGGTCGGGCCCGGCTCGAAAGCCTCAAGCCAAAAATCCAAATCCAAACACACACGGCAGCGAAACGTGATCGGGCTCTCGCCAATAACGAAGGCTGCATAGTTTGGCCAAGCCAGCAGAGGTGTTTCCATCCATTGATGTATTTTTTTTATACATATATGTTTTTTTGCAATGTCGATTAAAGGGATCGACAGAAGGAGAGTGGCGAGTGCGAGCGGGAGGGAAGCGATAGAAGATGCGAAGCTTCTTAGCAGCCAGACGTTGGCACGGGACTGTTCGGTTTCACATTTCAAACGAGGTCCAATTTTTAGCAAATACAGAAGAAGGATGTGAACGAGAGATGGGAGAGAGAGTGAGAGAGAGAGTAAGCATAGCCAACAATCCGATTACTATCGTGCAGATGTGTGTTTTTGTGTGTGTGTTTGTGTGTGTCGATAATTTAACTACGGGTGTGTGGCGCCTTTTTTGCCATGGGTTACTAATTTCGCATGCGTTCGTACCGGCGACCTCCCCCCTCCCGGGTTCACCGTCCCCCGGCAGACGAATTGGCCAGGAATCGGAAACGTGTGCCTGCGCTGCTGCACGTCGGTTAGCAATAAATAGCTAAATTGCAATAACACACAGCAAGCGGCAACAAAATCAAAGCGAAACGACAACAGCAGCACAATTCGACCTGAGCTTTGGGTGGAGGGGCAAAGCAAAAAATAAAAAATGGTATGAAGGGATTTCTTTTTATGTGTTTGTTTGCTCGCAATCTTGTTGATTAGCAGCAGCAGCAGCAGCAGCAGCAGCCGCAGCAACGGTTGGAACCTGCAAACATTCAGTACAAACAACAATCGATCGGGCACACTTTGCCAGCCGACCATCACCGAACGAGCTGGACGGAGCTTCTGTTTGTTGCGGTGAATATGTGTGTGTGTGTGTGTACGGATCTACTCGGTGCGGTAATCGAGAAATGATTACATTCCGTCCTCGAAAGCTCGGCTGTGGTGAGGAAATTTGAAAATTCTATTTGCAAGCGCTCGCAGTTCGTGATTATCGTTGAAAAGAAAATTGTCCCCATCGAGAATAAAAAAAAAGTGGACAACCTATCAGTTAGTTGCTACTAGTGATGGGGGGGGCATGTTATTATCTCCCACCAGCTGGGTGGAGACAGGGCCCGCAAAAGCAATCGCAAAGCAACGGTAGCCCGGAAAAGGAGCTTCCGCTTTGGAGCTGCCAGGGCGCAATTAGCTTTTCATTTAGATGCTGTTATTGTTTCCTTTTCTCGCTCAATGTATCCCTGCTCGAGGTGTGTGTGTGTGTGTGTGAGAGTTTGCTAAATAGCAGTTAAGTCCATTTGTAATTTATGGGACCTTTTTTGGTTGGCACTGGTATCTCTTTCTATTTGTTTTTATCGGGGGTCAATAATATCCTCTTTTGCGTATTTTTTGATTTTTTAGATTTATATCGGGTTTTTATTTTTTTACTATATTTATTACAAAAATATTTAGTTTTTTATTTTTTTTTGAATATTTTTTTTACTAAAATATTTAGCACTGTCGATTAAGCAGGAGCGAGTGAGAGCGGGAGGGAAGCGATAGCCGATGTGAAACTTGATTGATTTTTGACATTTTACTCTCACAATCTGCCACGATAGTTAATATAAAACATAGTTCATTTATAGTACATCCAAATACATGGTCCATTTATCTAAATAGTTTATAAATTTAATTATATATTCACGAGACTATTTATTTCCCGATTGAATGACTGACTTTAGAGCCTTTCACGATATTAACAAGCTTTTTAAGATAAAGTTTGACAGTATTCTGCGATTTTCTGCCTAGATTATTTTAGCCTCAAAGCTAGAATTATATTCGAGTACCTGCTCGAAAAATATAATAACACGGTCGTGTTTTTCATCCATCCCATGGTGCATTGAGGTGGTGGAATCTAGAATCAATGTGTATGTAGACCAGGTGATCTCATCCCATATAATAGGTAGCAGACGTAGCAGACATTGGTCTCCTCATTCAAGATGTTTTATCGAAACAAAAATGATTTGATTTAGCTTACAATTAGCAGTGTTTCACGTGTTTGAAGAACTTTTAGTGAATATAATGCAGATTTTAAGAGTGTTTCGTCATGTTACCAGAAAACCTTTTTGAGCAAAAGTGCTCACTCCCCAAAAGTGTTTGTGTTGTTTGACAGAACAAACAGTGACATTCAAATTTGGGTATAAAAAACAGGCTATGAGAACTAACCAAGTACATACACTTTGGGAATTAGTATGCAGAGATTGACAGATGTCTGCCACTATTTCACCCAACAGAAGCGATACCATACACCTTGGGATAAGCCCACCTGTGTATTATACCCACTTTGATAGCTGCTCGAAAACTGCTATACAATGCACACAGGTGACAGGTCGAAATTTCCTCCTGCGGTCTTAAAAGGGAAAAGGGCCCATTAGCTGCTGCGCCCATAGTGTTGAGTTTCATGACTCTTTCGATGAGATTCATTCATATGAACCTTCAGTGATGAAGGATTCGAATCTCGAATCGACTCTTCAAAGATTTATCTCTATTCTAAAGAATCTCTAAAGTTTCATGAATCTCTAAGGATTTATCAATCTGGAAAATTATATGAATCTTTAAAGATTCTTTAATCCAAGAGATTAATAAATGCATGAAACTTCATATATCTCCAGGGATTCATGAATCAATAGAGACGTATGATTTGCAAAATAGTAAATTTGCGCGATCCCACCAAACAACGTCCCCAACATCTTAAACCCACGCATGGACCGTCTCCCCGCAGCAAAACAAACTATTCAGCTGCTTGGTACTTGTCAAGAAGTCCTGAAAGGCTGGCATGACCAGGTAGGTAGTAGCTTCAAAAAGAAGAATAATAAAAAGCTCAAACTCTATGAAACTTTGGAGATGTATGAATCTCATGGGATTCATGAATCCCTAGAGATATGAGTCTTTTGATATTCATGAATCTTTCGAGAGTTCTTTTTTGGTAATTAACGAATATTGGGAGATTCATGAATCTTCGCAAGCGGGATTCACATTCATTGAATCATTTCAAAGATTCATTCAGATTCATGAATCTGAATCAGATTTACCCAACACTAGTTGCGCCCTCTAATCTAATCTTGAGCACAATATTCTTTTCCTGTTCCTTAGTTTTTGCCGAAACTACCCTTTTTAAATTAGTAGTGGCCATACTTCCACGATGAAGTATCTTCCTTTCTACCCAATATGTGTGTTTATAAAATCTTTCGTAATGTTCAATTCAATCGTTATAATCCTTTGAATGTTTATTTTATTATAAATTCTTAGGAAAAGGACGCATCACCATTCTTGATAGATTTTCTACTCCAAAGATGGGCTTTTAAAGGCCTCAGATCCATTATTGGATTGTTGCACCAAATAGCAATAGAAAACTTTGAAGTAATTTCATCGTTTGAACGCCTACAAAGGATAAATCAATCTTTTTCAAATTAGGCTTTTAATTTTGAATTTCGTTTTTATGAAAGATTTGGAAATTGTGCCGTGAGTCTGCATAGAAGACTCTCACGGCCGCATGTTGCCTGCGGACTTCAAGGGTACTCATGCCTGTCTCAAGCGATTTATTTCATTTGCTGTTTTTGAATAATATATTTTTAATGCCATAACTTGATGAAAATGTTGTTTTACAAAACTAAAAAAAAAACATTTAAATATTTATTATTGGCAAATGGAGAGAGCAATCGTATTTATGTGGTCTGTCATACGCAGTCAGATTGGGCCTCTCGCATGTTTAGATTTATCGGTGCTTCTACCCGGCGTATCCCAGGGTAGCAAGAGGACCAGCTTCGACTACAAGTCACCCGGACTGACTGTGTCTCCCGGTGCAGCCGTAACGCACTAAACGTCTGCATCGATAAATGCGCCAATAATTTCATTTTCAACTGCTCAAAAATTCCAGCTCTGTTTAATTATACGCTTACACTGTCTCAGAAACTCGAAAGTTTGTACTGTGTCAAGGATCTACGAGTGTACTTGGTTTGGTCATAATTTTAAACGCGCGAGCTTCATGATGCTGTATGTTTCCAGACACTGAGCTGCGCACTAATCAGACCGCTGCTGGAATGCTTTATTTGATTTTTTTTAATTTTAATAACAACCATCGCTTTTGGTTATTTGTTTGCCCTTTTTCGAACGGGTGGTAGAACCATTTTAAATTAAACTTTGAAGTATGTTGCCTAAAATATCCCAAAACTGCAAAAAAAGAATTATTGAAATTCAGTTGTTGCATAATATTTCAGCTTGCTGTGTGCTTGTATCGATTTACGCGACGTTTAGTCCGCATAGCAATCTCCTGGAAGTGTCATTCCAGCATTCCAGGGAAAAACGGCCGCTTGTTTGACATAAACGCCCCAATGCCCTTAAAGCCCGCAACAGCCAGTTTGTGTGAATTAATAAGTTAGAATGTTCAGCGTTCGAAAGAATTACGTGCTGCTCGATATGGTATGTTTATTTCAAATTCGCTTTGATTCTGTTAAATGGTTGCTCGTAATGTCACGCAACAGCTCTCTACCAGCAATCAATCAGTGAGGCCCTCTGCAACAAACCGTTTTCCGCGAACTTTGTGCCGAGCAAATGAACAGTCTAGAACAATAGATGGAAAATGTTTCTAAGGTAAAAGCTGCTTGCAAGGTCGCCGAAAACATTGGCGCCGGAAGAGGAAAGCACCTGGCGGTCTGTGCGAAACAAAAAGAATAATAACGGTTTGCCAATCGTTGTTGAAATCGTTAGAGCACAAATCACCCGCACCAGAACCAGATGCGAGTCGCTATCGCTGGCAGTGTTTCTCGAGCGATTCTCCCACGAGAGGCAGTTCCGCCCGGCACTATGCAATCTGTACGGCACGCGCCGCTTACTAGCGGGGTTTTTGTTGCTGCTAATATCATTATTAGCAGCCCGGTGGTTCGGTGGTTTTGACAAGCTGGGCTGGAACATTGCCCCTTCCGGCAGCACGGCAGCTAAATGTATGGGCAGCATGTTCAGCAGCTGCCTGCGAAGCTTCGAGTTATGCTTGCCAGCGCAATACATACTACTGGCTTGCTCCCGGACGAATGTCAACACGGAACACCGTCGGAAAGGTTCCATTACGCCAGCTTCGGTTCGGATTTAGGGGGGGGGGGGGGGGAGAAGAACGAGAGGCCCTGAAACTAATCAAAGCCGCCTGTCAAAAGCAGTCGCCCCAATCGGGTAATCCGTCGGTGCTCTCCGCTGCAACTAAATTGCGAACAGTGCGACATGAAATTATGCCCACAAAAAGGAGCCTGTGCCCCATCGTTGTGCTCCAATCAGATGTGCTGCGGCGAAGGACGGGCTTGGGGCCGGGCAGACAGCAGCGGAAGCAAAGAAGCACATCGTTCAAAAATTATTCCCATTCCCCTTGTGCGGGCGCCATCTTGCGATGTGACGATGCGGCACATTATTTGCTTATTGGTGATCCTGTGGGAGGGAGGCAAAGAAGGTAAAAATAAAAAAAAAAAACGGGGGGAAGAAAACACTGGCAAAACCATCCCGCTTTCACAAACTGCCTGCGGGAGCGAGGCAGAATAAGGTCGCGCCTCGTACACTTTGACAGTTGGGCAGAACAAAAAATTAATAATAATAACAATAACAGCTCAAAAGAAGGAAAAGAACAAACCTCGCGCAACATGCTTTGAGGTGAATTTGCCAGTAAATTCGCCTGTAAATAATAATGCGACATTTTTGACCATTTTCTTTCTGCTTCTTTTTCAATTTTTTTTTGCAGACTCCCCGGGCTCTTTGCTTTCCTTCTTCCGGTGCCCCTGTTCCACCAATGTCCTTCGAGGGCGGTCAACTATCAACCGATTGATGTGTTTCTGGTGTGTGCGTGTGAGTTTAAAGTGTTGAATGCCGTCGCGTGTAGATGCCAACCAGCAGTGGCAAACTGATTGTGTCTTATTGGAATGCATTTTTGTGATATTTCTTTTTCGACTTCAGGGAGCTTCGAAACGGATAAGAAAAAAGAGTTGAAGTTATTTTCTAATGTAAACATTGTTTTCTTCACACACGCACACACATACACACATACACAAACACATACACATTAACATACACATACACATACACATACACATACACATACACATACACATTAACATACACATACACATACACATACACATACACATACACATACACATACACATACACATACACATACACATACACATACACATACACATACACATACACATACACATACACATACACATACACATACACATACACATACACATACACATACACATACACATACACATACACATACACATACACATACACATACACATACACATACACATACACATACACATACACATACACATACACATACACATACACATACACATACACATACACATACACATACACATACACATACACATACACATACACATACACATACACATACACATACACATACACATACACATACACATACACATACACATACACATACACATACACATACACATACACATACACATACACATACACATACTAACACATATTTTTGCCCATCATACATATTTTTAATTTCTTCAGCATGTTTTTCAACACTTCACCTGTCAACGGGTGATGAGAACCGCCATCCCCAGTGAAAAAACGATGACAGCAGCCAATGGAAACGTTGAAAATCATGCTGAAGAAATTATAAAAAAGATTATGGAAAAATGAAAAATCAAATTGATGATGATTTACATATTGCACGCGGTCAACAAACATTGTTAACATTCGAAAATGATTTGCAAAGCTCTGATTTGTTTTTCCCCCGTGCCAAAGCAAAGGCCTAAAAAGCTTCCGCGTCTGCTCTCCTGTAAAATCGGTTTTATTTGCAATTCTAAACCCTTTTTCATCGTCTGTCCTCTGGTACAGGTTTTGACGCGTGTGCGTGCGTGCGTGTATGTGCATATTTCAACCAAGTTTTCACGCTCGATAAAGGTTCATTAGTGGCTAGTTCTTCCGTTGCGGCAAATTCGCCGGTTTGAAATACACTTCCAAATTCTGCGTTTCCGGAGTGCTGACTGGGCCGTCTATACGTGTGTGTGTATATGTGAGAGCTTTTTTTCACTCTCTTTCTCCCTTCGTCAACACGACACGCAGTGTAGCCCGAAACTCGAAACCACTGCACACTGGTTGTTTGAGGCCCGCAAGTTTTTGTTTTCTATTTCCCTGCTTTCGCTGCTTCGTCTTCCTCTGGTTTCGGTGACTTTTCATCAATCAATCATACGCCGCAGCGCGCGTTACGGCAGCCACGCCTCTGCGTGGTGGCCGTGGTCGAGCAGCTTCAATCAAATCTAATCCCGGGCCCGTCGGCTTCCGGTTCGGATTTTCCAGCAGAGCCCCGCAGTCTGTGCAGCGCCCCAGACACACACACACACAGACCGTTTACACCGCCGGACGTACGGGTATGGTACAAGTGGCAGCCTTTGGCGGGGTGGAGCGAGCGCCCCATTGCGAAAGAATAGAGAGCGCGTACGTGGTGCGTTTCCGGTGCAGAATCGGATCTGAAATTTACTTTTTTTTTTTGCTTACTGTGTATGTTCTTTTTCGTTATTTTTTGTTGTTGTTGCTGTTTGCTATAAGATTATGTAACAGCTCTGTGGAACAGTTGCGGGATATTGATCAAGTGCGACCGAACATCGATTGGTAAAAGGTAAATTTTGTTTTTTTGGTTTTGTTTTTTTTTTATATCTTTAAATTGGCTTTAAAGGATACACTGCTCCATGCGTTGGCGATGGCGTGGTTCACTTACCCAGTGACCGCAAACCAACCGCCTGCAACAGGGTGCGAAAAAGAAACGCAATCACGCGGTGAGAGCCACCCGGCGCTAATTAGCCTAATTGCATTGCGCGAGCCGCTACGATTATAAATTTAATTTCTCAACGTCGCTTGAACGTCGTAGTGTTTTGAAAGGTGACCGATCCCTGCCGGATACCGTATTGTCCCGCCGGCCGTGTTTGTGTTTTGCAGGCTCAACATTGAAATTGTTTGCCCACTTTGCTTTCCATTCCACTCGAAGGTCTCACATTTCTGTGAACACCGAAAAAATCTTTTGCTGCACCTATTGACAGTGGTGCACGGGATGTGCGTAGTTGTGCGTATGCTTGCCAGTGCCAGTTGGTGAGGGGGATTCACCTACATTTTAGCAGCAGCGCGTCAGCTACCGGGCGCCTCCATTTGGCAAGGTGGAACTTTTTAAGCTGGGGCGCGTAAACGGGCGAGAAAATTTCGGCACAGTTGAGTTAAGACTTTCAAAGCCACTTGAAACGAGTTTCCGGGAACGGTACAACAATGTGTTGATTAAGGTTAGGCCGTCCAGGTTGGACTGCAGGGACGAAAAATAAAATGCAAATTATTTGCTCGATGGAGACGCCCGGTTGCTCACGGGAGAAAGCTAAAAAACACACACATACTTCGCCTCCTTTATATGGTGTTGTGGAAAAATATGTTCTGCACTCACCTTGTTTTCACACACACACACACACACACACACACTTGCCACTTGGGATATCTTTTGGCCCATATGGCTATGAGGTGGGATAGTGGTAAAAACCAAAAATGTCACATTTGTTCGCACAGTTTATCGAAAAGTTTCATGCCAGCGCCGCCGACGATCCAATAGTGTCGAAAAAATTGCCCGAGAAAGGCGCACGAAAGGGAAGCGGAAAGAGCGGACAGTTTGTTTTTTTTTTATTGTCGCACTTGCCCAACTCCCTCCAACCCTCCGGCGGTGTCACTGTCACGGTGTTGCTCGGGGATTGGGAATTGATCTAGTAATAACATTCGATACTTTATGCGCCGGCTGCTTTGCGGTTGCATGATATGCCAATACAGACAGCGCGTGAGCTAGAGAGAGAGAGAGAGAGCGAAAGAACACACGGCAGGAGAAGGAATAAAGACAGAAGCAGGGAAAGAGGATATGTTATCATCCTTCGCGCACCACTGTCCCCGAAAGTGATCAAATAACATCAAATAAGGTGCGGGTGCGGGTGTGAGAGCAAAAAAAAAAGGGTAAGAGAGCGGACAGATATGAATATGGCCACATTACCGGCGAGGATGGGAGGGTAAGGCCGTATCCTTTATCCTTTATCTGGTGGTTTATGACCGGGAGCCTGTGTGCGTAGTTCGTTACGGTAATTGCTTTCAGGCCCGGGCACCTTCGCTCGCTGGGACGCCAGGCCGGGCATGCATTATGAAGTGACGGTTTTTGATCATATCTTTTACCTCTAATACACATTTGAATGTTGTGCGTGTGCACTCACGCAGGAGAGCAAACCGAGCGATTGGTGGTGCAGTAAATAAAGCGTTTGCGGTTAGCCACGTTTGCTGCGGTGCCTCGTTTGACCGGCGTACCGTTTATCCGCCTTTGTCCGCTGGTAGAGCGCCGGCGGGCTGCCTTCAGGCTGTTGGCGTTGGCCGGCGCAGGAAACCGCACCAGTTTCGAAAGCCAACATTAATTAAAATCTCCAGTCAGGAGACCGGGGCAAGGGGAAATGTTTTGTACCCATCGTGCAAGACGAGCAGCAGCGCTGATGCAACTGTGCCCCTCTGAACGAGGATTTGTGTGTGTGTGTGTAGTGCCGCCTCATTTTAATCAATCACTCATTGCTCTTGCATCGACTGTTACTTTTCCGGATGCGCTAACTAATTAACTCTTTCCGCAGAGTCGAGCCGTGCAGAGGCGTACATGCGGACGGGCGATTCGTCCCGAGATTGCTGGTCAGTCGAACCTGAAACGAAAGTTAGCTCGTTAAAAATTGTTCACAATCGAAGCTCGATGAGTGTTGAACCGGGGTTTGTTACCTTCACCGTGTCATCGATATTTCCGGACAGTGGTTTCATTTGTGTCTTTCCTCGAATGTCCATCCTTTACAAAGATGAGCACTTTGTTGCATTGGGAACTGTTGGGAAGCAGGTTGTAGGTAGACAAGTTGGGTTAGTTTTGTCCGAAGCGCAATTGCATACGAACGATTGCTCAGTAGCTTCGGCTGGGAGAGACTGTTAGGGGAGAAAGTTTATTGCAATTGCACAAACAAGCAACTTGTTAACAGTGATGGTTACCTGTGATAGTTGAGCTTATTAGTGGTTAGTTTTTTTAACGGAGCAATTTTCGAGCACTTGTCGAGCTGTTTTCGAGCACATGTCGAGTGGTTTTCGAGCACAAATCGAGCTCTTTTTGAGCAGCTGTTTGATTGAATGTTTGAATCTTGTTTCAAAAGACACATTTTTTTCATTCCAGAAATTCGAGCACTTTTCGAGTACTTTTCGAGCAGTTTCAAAAAATGTTTTATAATGTTTTAAAAATGAAGCAACGTAAGAATGGCAAAGCGAAAAACCTATCAAATGTTTATCTTGCCCACTGCTCGACCAGACCTGCTGTGACAGCGACTAAAGCAATCTTAAAAGTGCGTTTCAAATTTAGCACTCCGGTCGCACACTGAGAGCTTAGGCTTTTTGTAATTTGTGTCGCGATGCTAATTAAATTAAGCTTCAACCGCCCGGCACCAGGGGCAGCATAATCGCCAGCCAAGGGAGCATTTGTGTCCACGCTTAAGCTTAAACATCGCTGCGTTCAAAGCGTTCAATTATTTTTGGCTCCCGCGTACTTCAAAGCGTGCGTTTTGGGCGAATTCTACATCAAGGTAGCAACATCTCACCAAACCTGTGGGCAGGAGACATCGTAAAAAAATAAACAATCACCCAAAGCATCTACACACAAGGATACTGAAGAACGCCACCGCGATATTTGTGGCAAAACCTGTCCCCGGCCGTACTTTGTCCGGGAGGGGATGTTGTTGTTGTTGTTGTTGTTGAGCAGAAGTAATATATTTTCCAATTTCTGTCCCTTCCATTCCGGAGCCTGCAGTGTAACGTCGGCAGCGTTATAATTAAGTCATAATTCTTTAAAATCTTTCGCCCCATCACATCTTTCAACAGTTTCCTTGCCCGGCAAAAGCTCCTTTTGCAATCAGTGTCATGTGTTGAAAATCACGATACGATGCACCGATTGCGTTTGCGAAAGCGCCATCAAGTAGGGCTAGCTTTCTTGTCCCCCCCCCCCTCCCCTTTGACTGCAACCAGAAGAGTGGGGACGGCTTGGTTCCGAAGAGAGCGGGAATGTCAATAAACCGCTCGCTGCCTGTCACAGTCACAGCGAGGGAACGGCAACCAAACCGGCGGCAAACCGAAAGCGGAACGCCGGAGAACGGAAACACACGTACCGTTCAATGCAAACATGATTGAATCGGGCAGACCCCGGCAGTCGATTAATGTTGCCGATAAAAAGCGTCGACCCGAGAGAGAGCGGCTATAAATGAAGATCGACTGCCAAGGTGTACCGTGCCAGGGGCTACCACCCCGGGCTAGCTATTTGAAACCGCTTCGTGCCGTTGTTTTGCTTTGTGTGCCGCTGTGGGATGCCGAAGGGGGAATGGGAGGAAGCGTTACGTTCGAGCAGCTGCTGACAGCAATTTACCAACATAATGTTTCCCTCGGTGCGCTCGCCCCGGGTACCGGTAGGGCAGCAGTAAAAGCACTTGCGAAGACTGGCCACTGGAACACTGCCAGCACCGGAGCATAATGGAGCGCAATGTAACGCGGCAAATGAAACCACTCGATCGCAGTTTGCAGCATTATTCTGTTTTGTTTTGTTTTTTTACTTTTGTTTTGTACCGTCGCACCGCACACAGTGAGTGCAATCAATGTGGGAGTGTATGAAACCAAGCAAATGGTTAGATTATGAAGTGTGTATGACAGTATGATGAAGTGAGTGTGACTTTTTTTTTGTATTCAGAATACAGATAAACGAAAAAAAAAAGGAAAGCACGATCTGGCTTAAAATTGTAGATTTACCCTATTAATAAAATTATTATACAAGGCATACCTTTAGGGGCTTGATTAGGTTTTAGAAACTTCACTTCTCTAACCAAATATAGATTCATCGCGATGAGTACTTCTTTGACGAAATTTTAAGGTTTTTGTGAGGTTTTGCTAACGCTTTGCAACTGTTTGCATCATCAAACTAATGAAAATAGTCTTTAAAAACTATTTGCATACCTGTAGGCGCTTTGCTAGAGCCACATTTTTTGCCGACCGTTTGAAGACCAATATTAGCGGGCTTTACGATACTCACGAGCTTGTTTATATGGAGTTTGACAGTTGGCATCTAACCTCACATTTTCAGCATATTTTTTCAGTGTAAGAAATATGTAAACCAACGCGGACTCGTCCCAGACTCGATTTAATTTAATTTAATGTTGTTAAGTGAGGCATACATATTTTATCAAGAAATGTGAAAACCCTGTTTAAATCAATGTTTTTTTTTTAATTTTTTAAAAGTACTTTACCCCATTCAAACCGAACCCATAAAACAAGACGACTTCAAAATGCATCCTTTTTAGTACACAACCAATATTGTTCCACTGGCAGATATAAAATTGCATACTTTTAGGCGCTTTTATAGAGCCAAAGATACTAGAAAAAATCCTCGAATTTTACTCAAACTAATTGCGTTCACCGTGGCCGTTGCAGCTTCTCGGTTCGTGTTGTGCAAGAGTGGACTTTTGTTGAACTTTTCCTCTTGCAGTACCTGTGCATGAAAATTTTCCCCGCTGGCTCGTGGCGCATTTAAACCGAGCGTGGAGCCGGGGCCGGTTTTAATCCCATCAAAAGCAACTATCTGCGAGCATAGGTGTTGGTCTTGGGTTTCCCCTCTCCGGTTCGGGTAGTAGTCTACGGGTAGTAGAATAATTGAAAACGCCCCAGAGAATCGATAATGAAGTCGCTCTCTCTATCGCCCTCTTTCTTGCTCTCTTGCTTGCCAGGCCTTCATGCCCGTAACCCGCTCGTCATATAAGATTCTTTCGGTGCCGAGTTTTTCCTTTGTTTGATATCCCTTACCCCTCGCTTTGGCACATTTTCGCGTCTCGCACAATCCGCCCCCAGTTGCCATCGTCACCGCGGGCGGGCGCTTTTGTTTGTGTGGTTGGGCTGGGCTGAGCGGTGCGAAATGAAAACGTAACAAAACACCTGAGCGGCGAGCGATCGCTTTCGGGGCAAACTAACTAACCCACCGGATCGAAAGTATTTGCCTTTATTGCCTTGCACCAACCAGTTGTACGGATTGTGCACGGGGAGTGGACAGGGATGGTGAAGGGCGCAGGGAAAAAAACAAAAGAACTCGAGAAAGCTCGAGGAATTTGCCCCAGCACGCGCACTAAACCAAGTGGCGCAAGTGGCTGGAGCGAGCCGGACGGAGCGCGATAAAGAAGCTGGGCCAAACGGGCAGTGCCAGGGGATTAGAAGGGAAGGGGTGAGGTAGGACGTGTCCATTGAGGTGGGAAGAAATATATATTTATTCCACTGTCGTCCTACTGCCTATCGGCCCCTTCACTGGCTCGCTGCGTGGAGTGGATTTGCGTGTTTGGTCGCGAGCGAGGGCTGCAAAAACAGAAACAAAACGAGACCAAAAAAAAACCCAAAGAAACCCAAAATGATCGAAGAATTAGCACCCGGGCACCCGGTAAGTAAGTTGCGGGCGTAAATCCGCTCACCCACACATGTTCTGTGATCTGGCAAAACTTCGCCAATTAAAAGCGGTTTGGCGTTGCTTTCTTTGCGCGTTCTCTCTCTCCCATGCTGCCGACCCACGGCGACCAAACAAGAGAAAACAAAAAGGGGTAAGGGATTTGTATTGTTTTTTTTTTGTTCGTGCTACAACACATCGGGCACACACGTTGTTTGCGGAAAGCGGATATTGAATTGGAATTGGGGGTTTGGCGCGTGTAATCAATTTTGCGTGCTCATCCCAAGCAGGGACCGGCAAAATAATGCAATCAAGCCTAAACCACCATCTACTCCTTCTGCACGAGCACGGGCGGGTAGGTAGAGGTGGCACACGCTCGATCAGCTCCGACGGTGCCCGAAAGCGGTCTGATGGATTGGTGCGAAATTAAAGGCTTTGCCAAAATGGCATTGTCATTGGGGATGAGATTGAATTGGCAAGCCGTTTGATCGGTTTATGTTGAGCTACAGTGCGAACATTTGTTGTACTGCCAAACCCGTTAAAATCCGAACCAGGCGTGTGTCGAAATGCTTTGCTCTTATGTTAGTGTGACATTCAAAGCAGCGTTCAGTTGGCGAGAGTAGAAAATTGTTGTTAAAAATACAGCTGCATCAGCTTCAGCGTGCCATTCATCACTAGCACTGTGCTTGAACGTGTTACGATAGCACTTGAAGCATACTGTGTAAACGCATCCATAACGAGCCACTAATGAAAAAGAGAATTACTAGTATTTATTTCAAGTACAATTTTTAGAGTTTAAACATATCTTTTAACATTTTATTGCCTTTAAGATGTGTTACGAAAATCGGATTGTACTTTATGTAATGATTAGTTTAGAGAAAAATAAAAACAATAAAACACGCGTTTCTAGCGAGCTTTCCAAGCCAATCTTCAATGTAATGCAAGATGTTTTTCAACAGCTGTCAAATGATGTACTTGCACCATAGTAAAATTTCAGTTCTTGCACATGATTTTCAACACATTACAAAGAACTGTCAAAGTCAGTTCAGTTTGAGACGTGTTGAAAATCATGTGCAACAACTGAAACATTATTGTTATGCCAGTGCAACATTTGACAGCTGTTGAAAAACATCTTGCAAGCAATGAAAAATGTTGAAGGAATTAGAAAGTTGTCTCGGAAACCCTGTATATTTGCATCCCAATGGACACTCAAACGCAGTCCTGCTTGTGATGTGTTGAAAATCATCTTTAAGAACTGAAAAATGTTTGTGATGCAAATGCAACATTTGACAGCTGTTGAAAAACATCTTGCAAGCAATGAAAAATGATGTTGACATACGATATTGACTTGTAAAAGCTCTGTAAGGCATCTAAAACCAACACAATTGTCTTAAACACGTGAGGGTTGTTTCATTACTCTTTTATTTCTTTAGAATTGAAGCATAAGTGAAAGGATCAATGAAATAAAATAATTTTCAAAATGTTGTACAAATCTTGATGAGATGCGGCTCCGGTGAAAAAACGAAAGCAATAAACCGTTCAAGAGTTGAAAATCAAACTGAAGAAAATAAATTTTATCATGATAGAAATAAAATATCAGATTGAAGTGCATTAACATCTTGCACGCGCTGAAAAGGAATGTTTTCATTCGAAACTGACTTGGGAAACTCTGAAAAGATAGATACTTTTAAACCTATTTGACCAAATGTTGGCAAATGTTTAACACAGGGTTTCCCACAATTTTATTGGTCAGTTCCCATGATTTTTTGGTGCGTTTCCACGATTTTTTGATCGTATCCCATAGATTTTTGGTTCGTTCCCATAATTTATTGGTATTTTCCGATTGGATATCAATACAATTGGACCGAAAAATTCTGGGAAACGGCCAAACAATCATTGGAACGCACCAAAAAAATATAGAAACTTACGAAAAATTGATGGGAACCAACCAATAAATCGTGGGAAACCCTGTAAATCGATCGGACGGTGTAACAATTTTATTAAAAGAAGGTTAATTGAAAAATAGGTATTTAATGGTGATGACATGAGTTTTTTGTTTAAGGATGAATTACTTTGACGTTAGTTACTTCCTCCACTTGGTCGGCTCTACAGATATTAGTATTTGATAATTTTTATTTTCTATTTTTAAGTCGGTATTTGAAGCCGGTCTCATGGTACAGTCGTCAACTCGTACGACTTAACAACATGCCCGTCATGGGTTCAAGCCCCAAATAGACCGTGCCGCCATACGTAGGACTGACTATCCTGCTATGGGGGGAAATCAATAAGTCACTGAAAGCCAACCCCAAAAGTGTGTTGGCAGGCCTTGACCGGCATCGGTTGTTGAGCCAAAGAAGAAGAAGAAGAAGAAGAAGAATTTTTAAGTTCCTAAACGTTTTTTGGAAAACAAAAATTGAATATGGAAGTCTTATGATGGAACTCGATTTCGTCCAAGGCTGATTAATTGCTTCAAAATTAGTTTAAGCGGCCAAAGAACTCCGCTGGAGCCAAAAAAGCATTTTTTTAAAACAATCCATTGCATATCTTTAGGCGCAAACCGAGACTATGAAGGGGAAACACTTGCTTCCGGTAGTTCTTTTCACAATTGTTTCAATGTTTTATATTGCTTCATTTTCTATACATTCTACACGTCACCACCACCACCACCACCAATCAGCTAATCATACGAATGTCGTTTTTCTTTTTCCAACATCACCGAAGGAAGTATAGCTGAGCCGTAACCTAGCGACAGGATGAGATCGCCGGCGCTCGGCGACGGCAAGGGCATCCCGGAGGAGCTGGTGTCCGCGGTGATGCAGGTGCTGCTGGGCGAGAAGAACTACAGCGTGAACGGGGACTACAGCGCGCCGTACCTGAAGCCGGTCGTCGCCCGCATCTACCCGCTGTTCATACTGCTGTACGCGATACCGACCGCGCTCGGGCTGACGCTGAACGTGATGATCATCGTGTACATCAGCAAGTACAAGCTGTACCGGGACGTGACGCACGCGTTCCTGGTCAACCTGGCCGTCTGCCACTGCGTGCAGTGCGCGTTCGTGCTCCCGATCACGCTCATGGTGATGATCATCCAGAACTGGGTGTTCGGGCAGTTTCTCTGCTTCTTTCTGCCGCTGCTGCAGGTAAGCGTGGGGTGCGAGATTCGAATTGCATACCGGCAGGCGCAAATAAAAAAAAAAAGGTGTGTGCCTCCTGTTTGGCGGCAATCCGCACAGCAAAGGGTACATTTTAAGGCGTTTTTTGCCGACTGACGGAGCATTTCACAGCAAAACTCTGTCATCGCTTTTTTTGCTATTAAAAGTATGGGCAACTTTAAACCGTCTTTGACCCTTTTCAGCTGAAAGGGACAACACCAGAGCGTTATCTGTGTTTTAATTTTTTCTGCCATTTATTTATCCTTTTTTTTGCGTTTAACGTTTGCACAAAGATGAAAAACCATAAATTTAATCGCCACAACAGCTCGCCACACAGTGCACCGTAAAGCTTCTTTTACTTTTATCCATTTTGTGGTATTTGTGGGAAAAAATGAAAAGGAAAAAATTTTTTTTTAAAAATTTAAAATAAAACGAAACTCCTCTTAATCCAGCCCGGAGATTCATACGCGAAAGCTCAATACTGTTTGCATATTCAATATCAAATTGGTATGTTTTTGTGTACGTGTTTGTGTGTATGTGTCGTACTTTTTTTTCGATTACCAGCACCCAGCAATTAAGGCGCATGTGTTGTGCCATCAATCATTGGATAATTTTTACGACCCACTTTCCCACGACCGTCGGCTGAGCCGAATGTTGCTGGGAAGCAGGGAACAAAGCGGTAGCTTTACGATTTTATTGCTGCTGCCAGGGGGAACCACCAGCTCGACGGCGAAGCAGTGTGCGAAGCGTAACGCCGTTACGTAAGTCAATCAATGGAGATCGAGCGGGTGCACTCTGGAGGTACATGGGTGCAAACGATGGTTAAATTTTCGCTACGCAGTACAGAGTGCCATCGAAATACGGCCAAGTCGAGCCGAAGCTGAGCCGAAGCATCATTCTAGAGCCTTTCTAGGGGAGGGGGGAGGGGGGGGGGGGTGGATGATAGGCTGGCTGCACTGTGTGCTGAAAACTGAGCCAGCCAAGTGCGGTTGATCCTTTAACATCATTATAATTCATTAAAAACCATAATCCTGCTTTCGTTTACGGCATGTGCTAGAGCTTTTACCTCGAAAGCCCACCCACCAGCTGAGGTTTCCTTCTTCCCGCTCGAATGCGTGAGGAAGGGAGAGGGCTTGACGGGGAGAGCGTGAAGAGGTGTTGAAGCAGCTGAGCTGGGGCCCCATTTGCCTAGACCTGCCCACCGAAAAGTGCGTATTTCGCGCGGGCTTTAGCAATATTGCCTCCATTCGTTTCGGGGAAAATCTGCTGCCCTAGAAATTGGGTGGCACGCGTAATGCGCGAAACCACCCCGGCAGCAGGCAGCGCCACCACCATCGCTGGGCTTGTTGAATGGAAAGCTTGTTTCGCCAGCCCTTTTGGATAAGGCTGGCCGGCCTGGCAGTGCCGAAGCCGGGATTAATCCAGCCAGTTCGTGCCCCCACCCCCGTTTCCTTCCTTATCTTTTCATCTCCTTCTCTCTCTCTCTCTCTCTCTCTCTCTCTTTCTCTCTCTCGCTCTCTAGCTTCTCCAATCCGTCCCCCTCCCACTCTCGTTGTTGTGGCCAATGTTAATTGATCCCAATCGGGCGGGCAAATATTTAGCCGCAGAATGTGAGCGGCATCGATTTTTGCGCCACCTTTCTCCTATCCTACCCGTCGTGATCCTCTACGATTTGCTAGCCTACTACGTCCATTGCTTATAGTGGATTTATTCCGAGGGTTCGTGGGGTACGGTGGGTATCAGGCGCTTTCTGCAGCAGCAATCAACAAGAAAAGAAGTCAAAACCATTACTGTGAATCGTGGGAAGCGTGCGGCATGCTGCTGCAAAAAGGTGGAATATGCGTGTGTATGTGTGTGTGTGTGATTAGAATGAGTAGAGGGGGAAATGAAGGGGGCTCAGGGAGCTCCAGCGGACGTGTCGATATGATTATTTGCAAATCATAAATTATCGGCTCAGCAGCAGACGGTCCAAAAAACGGGTCCAAAGTCATTTCTCTCACCGTGTTTGGTGTGTGTGTGTGTGTGTGTGTGTTTGTTTTTTCATCCAGTGTTGGATAAGGCACTAGGTAAAAAATATAAAGAAAATGTTTCGTGCTTAACGAAGGTGATGGTGGTGGGCTTGCGAGCACGCAGAAAACTATGCGCTTGTATGTGGGAGCGCTTTTGGGGGAGAATTAATTTTTGGTTATTGATTGTAGATTTTAGACGTAATGTTTTATCACGTGTTTTCTGAATTCTAGTTTAAAAGATTACATTTAGCTTTCGTTTGACAAAAAAATAAAATAAAATAATAGATTTTTTTCTTATAATACGCATATGAGAAAAAAATTCATTAATTGAAAAACTTTTTATGCGCCTAAATGTATACGTATGGGCTATTACAGACCAGCAGACATTTGTTATAAATTTTAAACTATTATCTGCTCGAATGGTGCTTGAAATACCATCAATAGCGAAATTTCTGCGCGATAAACCGTGTTGAAAGCGTCCAAATTTCGTTGGTGCGCGTGTAAGACCTTCTTCTTTTTGTATTGTTTAGATTCATTTGCTTTGAGTTTTGATGAAAAAATAAGGCACATTTTGTGCGACATTATTCTGTGAAATTTTGGGAGGTTTTTTTTTTTTAATGTAAAATGACTCTACAGCCAATGATAAGAATTTAAAAAAATATTTCCCAAAAGACAAAGCAGAAAGCAACGGAAAAGTCACATCACAGTCGGGTTTAAATGGCTTGTTATAAAACTCCCTGCAACTGGTGCAAGTTAAGGGAAGCTTGAGGCTTTCCAAGCGAATGTTTGATAAACATGGTGCATCATCATTAAAAATAACTGTCAGAAAACGGTCGATAAGCTCGGATCCGTCGTAACGTCTCGAACGGCCACCTTGTCCAAGTGACATTTTCGAGCACGAAATATCGTTTATTCGAGCAATTTACCTTAAACTGGAGCCTTAAACTTCCTGGAAATTTTTCCAATTTAAGGGCATTAAGAAAAAGCTCTTCACAATCTAGCGTGATGTATTTTTTTGTTTTGTTTCTTTCTTCTGGGTTCTGCAAGTAAATATCGATTCCTTTCGTTATAATTGGTCATGTAGCCTTTTTATGCTTAAAAATACCGAATTTTTCCAAAATAACGTCACACAAAGATTTGCTTACATTTTTCATCAAAAACCAAAGCTAAAAATTAAAATAAGCACGAAGCTATCGTCCATCGAAAGAAGAAAGTCTAATTTACTGACACACAAAATCTTGGCGCCGGCAACACTGTTGATCACACAATACCAAAAAAACACGCGTTTCAAGTAGTAGTTGAGCAGATCAACACAAACAATTTTGAGTAAATGTCACTTGGGTGGTGCTCAGTTTTCTCGAGTCAATCAACGGTATCAAGCTTTCAGTAGATTGTTTTTTCGAGCAGTTCATTCCACTGCTCTTGCTAAGCGGGAAGCCTACACTTTCCACGCCTAAAGGTATGCATTCTCAGCAACAACAAAACCATGCCCAACAGGCATCGGGCAGCGACTAATCACCCCAAACAAAGCGCACTAATTCTTAAGGCAACGAGTGCACGTTTGTGATCTCGGGGGACACACACACAATTGGGATACACTTTGCAGCAGCATATCTGATTGATGTATTTGTTCCATGCAATTAGTACTAGATGCTGGACCAGAATTCCCATTGCCACACTGCTGCTAGGTGCAAAGCGAGGCCAGTGTGCGGACCAAAAAGCTCATCGTCTGTCCATCACTCATGCTTTCCTCCCCTTTTCTACACGGCGGACAAATCAGGCACAAACGCTAACTTTAAACAGGCCGGAACTAACTTCATTAGAAATGCTAATTTGATTGCAGTCGGAAGAAAAATGGCCGTCACGTGCAACCAAATCGCCGCCGCCTCGCAGGGACGCCCTGGGCCAGGAAGTAAAGATGGGATTTTTATCCTTTTTCCTTCTCTCTGTCTCTCTCTCTCTCTCTCTTTATCTCCTTCTTTTAAACACACGTGCGTATAAAACAGGAAGATTTATTTGGCAACATGATTCCCGCTACCCACTGCACCCTGTCAGCCTCCGTTTAGCAAAACCTTTTTGACACCATTTTGCACTTGCCGGACCCATTTTGGTGGACACGCCGTGGGGCAGCGAAAGCAAAGACGAAAAAAAAGCAAGAAACGAACCTCTCTTCTTAACATCGATAAAACAACACCGCAAAACGATACAAACTCTCGTTTGAAGGGTAAAAAAAGGGAAGGCCACAGAGATAAAGAGAGAGAGAGAGAGAGAGAGAGAGAGAGAGAAAAGGAGAGAAGATAAAAAAAAAACAAGAAAAAGCCTCCTTTACTTTCGCTAAAAAGCACATTCGACGAACCAAAGCAAGGAAGGAAAGCAAAAGGCAAAACAGGAGATGGCTATACCGCAAATTAAATTATTGCCCGGCCAGAGCGCACCGATCAAAGGGTTGTTCGCTGGCTGGCTCCAAGTTTGCCTCGGGCGGCCATCACGCGGACCGGCCCGAAGGTTGTGTTGGAAGTTTGAAGTTTCACGACCAAGCTCAGCAAACCGCTCCAGGGATAGGGTTCCCCGTCTAATCGCAGGAATGTTCCAATCTTGAAGTCTTTTTGTAGCTCTGTGTGTGTGTGTGTGTGTGTGTGTGTGTGTGTGTGTGTGTGTGTGTGTGTGTGTGTGTGTGTGTGTGTGTGTGTGTGTGTGTGTGTGTGTCGGGGTGTATATTAATGCGGTATTGCTGCTGCTGGGGCTCACTAGTGCAATGGCAAATGTTTACCCGTGCTATAATTCATTGCGTAATTAATTGCTCCTAATCGCTTGAAAGCTAGTGCAAATTCGAGCAGTTGCCGGGTGTGCGTTTATACCGCACGGGTCCGGGTGCTTGCGAGTGGATTTTTCGTGTGCCCTCCTTCCGGGGCCAAAAATACACCTCGGTGGGCGTGGGCTCGTGTTCCTAGCAGGGCAAGAAAGCAGGAGCACGCAAACACCGAACACGCGTTCCAGAAAAAGAGTCGAAAATCCATCAAGGAGGGAAGAGGAGTGGACGCGTTTTCTTCCCGCCCCATTCCGGTGCGGACGCACCATCGCACGTAGTAATTAGTCGCGGCCGTGGACCGAAGCTAATCGGCTGATAAATGAAAGTTTTATGCAAATACAAATTAATTTACCGACACAGCGGCAAAGCCCGGTCGATGTCGGCTGAAAATTCCCGAACGACCGCTGCTCGATCGATGCTCGATGTTGAAAGGTACATTATTCACAGTTTTCGGTGTGCTAAATTTCGACACTCGTCTGCTTGTCTGTGTGTGTGTTGTTGTGTGGGGAAGAGCAACCCCCGTCCCGTGGCACTTTGCACACCCATTAAGAGCGGTCGTTCGAGTTCGAGACCGTTTCGGTGCTCTCGAGCCGGGGACTTCTTAATCTGCTCGAACGCGATCTGTCTGTATTATTAACAGCGCCTGTGTGCCGAAGTTTGGTGGCGTACCAGTGTTTGCCGGCGTGTTGCGCGTGTAGTATGTGACTTCTGACGGCAGGCTGGTGGCTGGAGTGGAGAGTGGACCAAAACAATGTAGCACAAGCACACACAGAAGCGCACCGTTCGCGATGGTGGAAGTTTGTTCCACTCTCTGCAACGGCCGCCATTCCCTCTAGCCCGCGCACCAAACAAACGTAAAAACATAACCAAAACAACGACCCCAAAGCAGCCCCAGCCTTGGGTGGGGGCTCCCTTGCCAGTTGGAAACTGCACTTTTCCCACCAGCCAAAACCTCTGGGATGGGATTAAATTCGCTGTAGAAAAAAAAAAAAAAGAAATCTCAACCAACCCGCACACGCTTCATGATGCTGAAACAAAGAGAGTGAAGTGAGCGGCTGGCAGGAATGCGTCTTCACTGTTCGAGCGCGGAGTTTGTGCAAACAGTGCTTCATCGTGCGGCAACATCAGCAACAATTTAGAAGCAAAAACCCCCCCCCACACACACACACATACACAAACGTTAAGCGATTACTTTCGCAATTAGGTACGTGTTTCAGGCTGGCTCAGCATGGGTAGGGATTCCCATTTTGGGTTTTGGTCTCCCCAGCGTTGCAGACAGTGCTTCCCGGCCGCGCTGTCCCGGCCGCTGACGGGGAGCGCACGTTTTCGGATTCATATTTTCGGACTTTTGACAGATACACCTGTCACGGGCAGCTACACGTCTGCTGCACGAGGACTTGCGCCGGGGCGGCGCAGCCGACCGAACCAGTATGAAACATAGCAGCAAACTATCATTTGTTCCTTTTGCTTTTAAACTATACCCTTTTTTGGTTGCTCCGCTTGAGTTGGACGATAAAAGAAGGACGGAGCTTTAATTTATGGCATTGGGATTGTTAAATAGCTAGCAACAGAACGTTTTGATAAAGTTATCAAAATACTTGCATACATTTAGGCGCACCAGAGCAGATTTTTTTCGTATGTAACAATGATTTTGAGACAAATTTAATCAAATTTACAGCTAATCTAGAATTGAATACGAAATCTATCAAACGTGATATTTTGCGCACATTTAGGCGCTTTAAAAATGTTCGGTTTTGTTCGGTTGAATAATAGCAGCAAACATAGCAGCAAACTATTATTTGTTCTTTTTGCTTTTTAACTAAACCCTTTTTGGTTACTCCGTTTGAGTTGGACGATAAAAGGAGGATATGGCTTTAATTTATGGCATTGAGAATGTTAAATAGCTAGTAGCAGAACGTTTTGATCAAGTTATCAAAATAATTTACATAAATACATACATTTACATACATTTAGGCGCAGTAGAGCAAAATTAAAAAAAAATGATTTTTTGTACGTGACAATGATTTTGAGACAAATTTAAACAAATTTACAGCTAATTTAGTATTGAGTATGAAATCAATCAAACGCGATATTTTGCGCACATTTAGGCGCTTTAAAAATGTTCGGTAATGTTCGGTTGAATAATATTTATTATTTTAATAAATAAATACTATTGCTATTTGCTATCGATCAACAACAGATAATGAAATTTCCTTATTTGCCACTCGTTTGCTGCATTTTTGTTGATGTTGCAGCTGTTTTTCTCACCAAGCGCTCGTTGCATACCTCGCGGCGTTTTGCGATCGCATCGGCTGGAAATGTTTGCTTACGCCAACAAACCATAATGAATAATCGTACTGCATAGCTTCAGGCGCTTGAAAACAAAATCAAAATGTTGGTACTTTCCCTTTATTTACCTTTTTATTAAACTCATGTAAATCAGCTCACGTAAAAAGAGCGCAAACAAACCTTTTTATCTTTTGCATACTTTTAGGCGCTTTAAATTCGCCCATACCAACTGCTTGCCTTTAATTGACGATTGAACGGTGTTTCATGAGCTTTTGCTAAAACAGGATTAAGCGCACAGCACCGTTATCGATACAGTTTAAGCCGCGAAGGGAATCGGCTGCTCCCAGGAACCGTACCACGCAGTGTAGCAACGAAGAGGAGGAAGAAAAACAACAGAACACCAGGGAATTGAACCATCGCTGGGAAAGTTCTGTTTTGCATCCGTTTCGTTGAAAACCACTTCCCCTTGAAAAATAAGTGAAAAATAAAAACACTCGTGACAGGATACTCTCCCAGCCCTGCACACGCATCCCTTCACGTCCCCTACACATCCGCCACCGGGTGGGTGCCCGCCTGCTCCACGGCACTTTCGGTGCTACCGTGGCAAAGTTTTCACAGCATTGCTTCACCTCGCTTCAAAATCGAAAATCGATTCTCGTCACACGTAACGAACGGCACGGCCGGGTGTCCCCGGAGGGAGGGCGCTGGGGTGTTTTTGGGGTTGTAGAATTGGTAGCTTGGTGGTGAGGGGCTAAATTAGTTATACATTTTTTTTGTGTTGAGGGGTTTGCCACCAGTGGAGCAGTGGCTTCATTATGGCGTCTCACGTGAGCTTTGATCGGGTTCAATCGGTTCAAGTTTGTGTGCGGCTGGAAGGAGCGAAACGAAACTCGCGTGTGGGAGGGAGTGGCGCACGAGTCGTAAAACCATGACGCTCATAATTATGGTTCACGTGTTGCGGCAGTGTGCCGAGGGGGTAAGATTGAGCGGGATGAATGATGTACTACAAGAAAATATTGATATCCCGTCGCCGGGTCATCCATCGACGTCAAGGGCCGCCACCGATGGCTGTAAACTGGGGCTGCCTTCGCACAAAGCACACGCTTGACATGGCAGCTGCTTCGAACTGTAGCGCCGGATTATCGCACTGGAAAAGGCGCCCATAAAACCCGCTATACTGCCGGACTGTTAAAAGCGTGTTAAAACTGTTTACATTACAAATTAATCTTTTCCGTCGCTGAGACGCAGCGCTGCCGAGGCTGTTCATTAATAACGGACCGCTCGAGCGAATAGTTGGAAGTGTTAGCAAATGCTGGTAAAAGTGTAAACTCTGAAAATGGCAATTAATATCTCGGGTGTAAAGTTTAAGATTGCCGTGCGACGGTCGAGCGTAGCGCCGGAATCTATGCAATGCGATAATTTCGTGTTGTATTTTTACTGATTTTGCTCATTAAGCTCATTGGATTACAAAACAGATGTTTTGAAGATAAACGTTTCAATAAACATTCAACTATTTAAATAAATATTTCAAGATGCAACACCTCTTGTACCTTAATATCCAAGATGTCATTGTTTGTTTGTTCTAAAAATAGCTTGAAGATGGCATTAATTTTTTTTTTGTTAATTTTCGTTGTAACTGATTTATTGAAATTTCTATAAAGATCTCACTTTGCTAGAAGTTGGCGATGATTGATAGCAAAGCTAAAATAGCTACCATCAGTTAGCATACCTCCTCGTTCTAATTGTTTGTGAACGAGATTGTACTAAAAGTTAAGAACGCCTAAAGATATGCAACTTACTTTCGTTTCTTTGCTACTACTCAACATTTGTAGTTTCAATTTGTACTTGCAACAATCAATTCGGCTTAAAGTGGCGTTTAAACGCCTTAAACGCGTTTCCCAATCATTTAAACGCCGCACCTTGCATAGCTGCAGGCGCTGGCAGGGCGACACGGCGTAAAGTTTCGGCTCATAAACAGTTTTGCAATTTTAATTAGCGACATACTTGCTGTATCCGGTATGCGGGCGTCCAGCAGCCTCGAGTGGCGCCGGAGACGACCCGCGACCTCGTCGAAATAATTTCCATCGAAAAGCCATTGTTACCAAAAACAAAGCTACCCCTCCTGAGCGTACCGAGAATTGTGGCGCTGTTGTGTTATTTGCGTGGTTTTTGCTTCGGGTGAACCGTTTCGACCCGTCACCCCGAGAGGGACGGATTTGCGTGGCGTGCGCACATTGCTGATTCGTTTGTTTCTTTCGCTCTTACTTTGCAGGACATCCCGCTGCACGTGGCCATGCTGTCTCATCTGCTGATTGCCTGGGACCGCAAACGGTGGCTCACCGATCCGCTCAAGGTGCGGCTGCCGGCGTTCGTGTGCAGCTGCGCTTCCTGGCTGGCCGGGCTGGTCATCGCCCTGCCGTACCCGATCTACACCACCTATCTGGACCTGGAGGTGAGTGAAAATTGCTTTTCACTGGAAACCATTCGAGTTTGTTAAGAGGGGGGGATGTGAGATGCTGTAAGTTAGTGTGGTTTAGGTTATCGAGCACCGCGTGGTAAAGGTGTTGGGGAAGGTAACGCGATCCCGTTTATATTACCAACAAGCCATGCTATGTCTATCTTGAAGTTAGTTTGGGCAGCTTTGTGGCTGTACGAATCAAGAAGAGTAGGATGCGGTCGATCATCAACCCGTTTGCTCCATTATGCTTTAAAAAAACGTAAATTAATTACTACATTCCACACTGTTTTCACCCGTTCGCCCGTTTGCGCCTGGAGCTAGGCTAGGCCTGGAGCTATCGTAGCTCTTAAAAGTCCATTATTTCGGATTCCCTCCCTTCCAGCACTACTGCTTCCATACTTGCTTGATGGCGCCTGAAGGTAGGAAAAATTTTCGTTGCGAGTATTCTTCGTGAAGTATTACTCCGCTTCGATCATCATTAGCATGAAAAAGCTTTTTCACCTTGAACAACTGAATCATCCTTCGTTGACGCCTAGAGGTAGGCAATGCATGTGCACTTTCTGACGCTCGAAGAACCCAACTGACATTTTCCATCTCAAAAATCGGCGTTTCGAGCTATTTCCCTTAATCGGCACCGGTTAAAGGGACTTTTAGAACAAACCCTTTAAAATTGATAGTAATGTGGCTAATTCGTTGCTTTCTGCTCCATCCTTTTGGGAAATAATGTTTCCGATTCTTATTACTGGTCGTATAGTCATTTTATACCAAAATCCACCGAATTATCATCAAATAACACCGTGCGAAATGCAACTTTTTTTCGCAATATATCAAAGCAAATGAATCTAAAACGAATTGAACGCAATCATCATCCAGTAGAAGAAGGTCATTCGCACGCGCATAAGAAATTTGGACGCTTTCAATACGTTTTTATCACGCACAAATCTACAATTTTTGGTATCTCGAGCACCATTCGAGGAGATCATGGTTAATATAAATGTCACTTCCCAATTGACATTTTCGAGTTTGAAAATCGAGATTTCGAGCTATTTCCCTTAAACTGGCGCCTTAAGCTTCTCTTAATCTGCACCAGTTTAAGGGCCTTTTAAAACAAGCCCTTTAAAATCGACTATGAAGTGTCTTTTTCAATACTTTCTTGTCTATCCTTTGAGAAATAACGTTTCCAATGCTTATTACTTATTGTATAGTCATTTTATACAAAAAAAACCCTGGAATTTTTACCAAATATAGCCGTACAATAAGTACCTTATTTTTAGACAAATATTAAAGCAAATTAATCTAAAATGAACTGAACGCCAGTTTCATCCAATAAAAGAAGGTCATTCACACGCACAAACGAAATTTTGACACTTTCTACATGGTTTATCACACACAAATACACATATTTTGATATCTCGAGCAGTATTCGAGCAGCTCATGGTTAAAAATTTAGAACAAATGTCACTTGGGGAAATGCCCTTCATGAACGCCTAGAGGTAGGCAATGCATTTACACATATTTAACCGTTTCGCAGTCTTGCGATTTTGAAATAATGGATCAAACTATTTTTACTGTTTTTTTATAATTGAAATTAAACAATAATCCATAAAGGGCAAAAAGGTACAATTCTCGTAGCAATAATGTACTGGTATTCGTTCGAATTATGTCGAGCTTTTGCTACTTGACAAAATATTCCAATAATCAGTACAGATGTTCCTTTCTTAAACGTGTTCGTCCACTTCCACTGCTTCTAGCGTCCCGAGCAGCACTGTTTCACAATTCAAAGTAGCTGGAATGCTCGACTCGATTTGTTGCCTTCCTCGCCAACGCAAAGCGAATGTGAATGCTCGGTCGCTCTTCTGCTAACGCTCATCAATTATCAATTGCCTTCCCGGGAAAGCGTCGCCACATTGCCGCAGGGCGCCTACAGGTAGGCAATGCCCACTACACGCGCTGGTGCACGCAACGTTCGGTTTTTGAGCACATTTAATTTCACACCAAGTGGAATGCGAGTGGCGAGCATAAGGGATGGCGATAATAAGGGATGCCTGTCCGGTCGCGGCAACGGTTGTGCGCTCTCGCCAACGTTCCAGCACTCGCGGGGACGGGCCGAATTCGCAGCGGAAGCGCAAGCACGCGTTCCATTATCAGACAGTTTTTGTTTTTTTGTTTTAGTTCTGTCGTCTTTTTGTTACTTTTTTCTGCTTTGCTCCAATTGTGCTATTTCGATTTTACTTACAATTTTTCTGCTTTTTTCGCTGGTGTTCACCACCGCTATATCACCGCTCTTTCGATTCGGAGGGTGGGTGTTTTCGGTTGTAGTGTCGTGTCCGAAATGAATTTTCCACTCAACCGGCTCAACGCATCGTCCGATTGATAGCTTTGTACGGCAAGTGAGCCATACACAGTCGTGTGCGTGCGTGTGTATGTGTGTGTGTGTGTGTAACGTGCGTTTCTGCGCGCCATGCCATAAATCACTTCGACCAGTCGTCCATCTCTCCGCTTTCATCTCCTTCTCTGTGCTTCTTTCTCCACCTATGCGAGAAGATTAATCCATCCAACCGGCTCGTGTGTGTGTGTCTGTCGTGAAGCTAAAGCCATCCACTAAGCCGGTGCTCAAAAAGGTGGAGGTGTTGGGGGCTTTTATCCCTTACGACAGGACACACTTTGCAGGTGAGCCCTTCAAGAGCGGCCATCATTTCGCAACCTGGTAGTGGAAATTAAGCACACACCAACAACCGCTTGTTCGCTTTATGATGTAAGCCGCTCCGTTGTGTGTGTGTGTGTGTTGTATATTTTTTTCCAAAAATCGGTACCAAAAAAAACGAACCTTTAGCTACATTGAGCAGCCTAATCCAGCGCAAAAGCTGTCAAAATTCAAAGCGGCTGAGTCGCATTAGGAAAATCGTTTCCAAAATGCGTCTTAATGCCGGACCCTGCCTTTGCGGAACCTTTTACTACAGGAGGGGAAAGGGAGCGGGTAGGAAAAAGTGACACAGCACAAAAGCATCCAGCCACGCGTGGCCGGGCAACGGCCTGCCGATTGCTAACAATCGGTTAGTTGTTGTATTTTTGTCTACTTTTTCTTGCACTCTCTCTCTCTCTCTCTCTCTGCTTCAGTGTGTCGGTAAATTCATGGTGGCTCCTCGGCGTGGGTTTTAAATCTTCAAAGCTACGCAAAAAGATAAAGTAAAATACACACACACACACATACTCACAGGAAAACAACATCCCTTTTGGTACCGTGGCCATGTTTTGCGAAACTCTTTTTTGTGTTCTTGGACCCGAGACAGAAGAGGACCCAACAACAACAACAACAACAGCAAGGGGATCCCACAAGCACACGCCCACACGGGTTTGTAAGTTATAATTCCCACCCATCTCCACCTGCTCCGGAGAACAGCTTGGGACCAGCCTTCCGGCAGCATCGGTACGCATCGCCGCACACGCTACGTTGCGGTTCGGTGAATTACTGATCGGCCGTCGTTGTGGTTGCAAAGGTTTTCCATGAGGCTCCCCCAGGCTGCTGCATGATGTGTGTGTGTGTGTGTGTGTGTGTGTGTGTGTGTGTGTGTGTGTGTGTGTGTGTGTGTGTGTGGACGAGCTGCAGACAGATCCGTTTTTGGGGCGAAACAATACTTTGAGCGTTTGGCAATGTGTGTGGTGCGCCACGGCGCAAAGGGCAGCGAGTGTAAAGTCTTTACCGAATAAAACCGACTCCTCAGCCCCAAATGAAGCTACATGGCATGCTGGAAGTGCATCAAAGGATCGTGCTTTTTTGTATTTTATTTTGGCAAGCATTCCGTTGCGTTATGCACGCGTGACAAATTAAGATATGACGTTTTGATTGCGCCACGCTTAACCGAGCGCATGTGATTGCTTTCAGGAACGCGTTGCCGGTATGGGAATGGGAAGCCTTAATGTACGCGACACACCCAAACCGTCACAGGCCCGGGAGCACACATCGCACGAAGCCGTCCCGCATTGCTCGAATGAACTTGTGCAATGTGTCATCTTGGCTGTTTGCTCCGGCGTAGGGGAACTGGGGGTAGTTTCGACACCTAACGTTTTCCCCGTGATTGCAATACTTTTGCTAATGTAAACTTGCTAGCAGCCATCGTAAAAAGCTTTTTTATTCATTTCGTACCATCTTACGAGAAACTGTGATTTTTGGATTGATTTTGCTAACATTATGATAAAAATTAAAAAATTGTTTTTTTGTTGCGTCAAGACTACAGTGCGGGTAAAATCGACACCTTGTGGAGTGATTTCGACACATTGATTATAACTTAAAAGAAAACAAACTCTGATAGCCGGTTGTTTTTCATTGAAGTTCAACAAAGTATTTTGTACCAATTTTAGGAAAAATTAACACAAAAATGATTTACCGAATGAATGGTTAAAATTCCTTTCCAAAAATAACCTGGCAGTCAGTGAGCCCCTTTCTGACCAACGATCGATGAAGATCGATAGTTTGCGATGAACTTAATGAACAAAAATGAACTTCAGTTCGATGTATAACACGACCCAGGAAACAAAAAAAATCATAAAATGAATAAAAATGAACTAAAATGAACTATAATGACTCTGAAATGAATAAAAAAGAATTTCAACGGTCCCCCAGTGGACAAATTTTGGCTAAAATTGAACCAAAATTTTAGCTATCGGTGGGCATCGATCGGTCATTGAAAACCGCCTCAGTATCTTCCAGCCATTTTTCTTTTTTTTTTTTTTCATATAATCAAAAAGTGTTCAATTTCATTTTTCTCTGCCAACTCGAAAGCCAAAAGTCGAACATGTGATTCCATTCCAACGACTATTTTTAACGACTCAGCTCCATTATCTGTTCTGAAAAGAGTTATCTGGACGTGGAGTAAACGCGCCTACGGGGACGGACCGGCTTTTTCCATGTGTCACCTCCCTTACACTTTGTCTGTACACTTATACCTGCCTCTTTTGAAAATAGCTTGATATCTAACGATTATTTTTATGAAACATTGGAAATGATCACGATTTCTTATTGGGAACCAAAATGAAATTGCTCGTCATGCGAGACTTTACTCGTTAGAAGGGGTATTCGTAGATTTGCTCGTTATGAGGGTTTGAACTGTATTAAGTACATGTTTTGAGACCGAGTTTGGCAAACGTTCTATGAGAGAATGATAGCTAAATTCCTTAATGATAAGCTCCTTGGTTTGTTAGCATCGCGAGTTTTAAAGCTGCTAAGGTATTTTTAATTGAGTGTTTGCTCAGCGAGATTATTACTTCTGCGATACATAGTTAAGGGACATCTGTTGAAAATATAGGCGCTTTCAAATTACCATATAAAAAAAGTAAACATGCTACAAATAAGCATTACACTACCACCAAGTGGGGTGTCGATTTTACCCTCATCGCACATTAGGCAAACGCCTGTATAAAAATCGGAAAACCAACTAGATCGCAGGCTAACACCACAATCATTTTCTTAAAATAGATACTTAAACTTAGTTGACACCAAAATAGTTCACGTTTTTATCTTAAACTTACTGAGATATAGGCTATCAAAGTATACACTTTTTGTTTTTTATCCCGAATTTGAGCTATTTTTCGACCAAACATATACTAAAATATGATGGTTTATGACGGTTAGATTTTAATAATCAATAGCTGTCATCGCGAATAAATGAACTCTTTTTAACAGTCGTTTAAGGTTCATTTTGGTTTAAGTGAATTCATTTGTTGTTCATTCCTGTTAAAATAAACGATCGTCAAAACAGTTAACGACTGCTCGAAATGACATAAAGGCAAACACGGGGGGAAAATTCGAGCAGTAAACGACTGTTAATTGGTATCGCATATGCTCTTGACAGTCGTTTGTTTAACGACGACCTAGGACCAGTCGTTAAAATTAACATATGAACTCAATGCGTTCGCGATGCCAAATTTTAGCAATTTTTAACGACTCTGGTTAATTTTTAATGACTGTTAATTTTGAATAATTTCTTTCGCGATGCGAGCTTATAATTTTGTTGAATTAACGCCACAATTCCTTAAGTCCCAGAACTAAAAATTTACATCGGCTGTCAATCAGAACCCCCATGTGTTTATGTTATTGTTTTTTTTGTTTACAATTGACAGGTTTCTGATCAATGAATTGTGACTCAAATATTCGAAACAGTTAATTTAAATAATATGTACTAATTTTTTTCTTCAAAAATACTTCTATAAATACTAAATCGGCAAGATCCCCTACGGCGTACGAGCTGAAGCTGTGTAATCATTTGCAGCAAAATTCGATACACTTCACCCGCACAACAATTCCTTGTTGCACATTGTTGGCAATATTCTTTCCCCAAATGTTGCCAAGCACAGTGCAAAAGCAGCGGCACACCGAGCCATAGCCAATCACTGCCTTGGCCGCTGCGGTTTGCAGAATTTGCTGCAAAGTAAACTTGCGTTCGCTTCTCCTCCTGCTCTCTTGAAGCTGTTTGATGTGCCCAATAGTTGTACAAATAGTTCCGAAACAAGCAACAAGCGTCTTTTGTAGGGGGGGGGGAGGGGGCGAATTGAAAGAAACATTTCACCAATCCTTTCGCCGGTTCGTCCGGCTGCCAAACGGGGTTGGATTTGAATTTGAAAATCAATGAGCTGCCGGTGCCCTGCGGGAGGGTTTTGTGTTTTTTTTCTCTTTGGCACACAAAAGCAAAATGAAAATTTATAACCTTCCCTCCGAGCGTGCGCATGCTGGGAAGGGGGAAGAGCGGGTGGATTGTCCAAAAACTCCGATCCAATCCCACATTCGGTCCGGTTACGGTGCGCTGCCCCGCTGGGCACATGTGAGCATCTTGATCGGTTTCTGTGCGGAGGAGAGTCGTTTTTTTGTTTTTTGTTTTTGCTTCTTTCTTTCGCCTTTGGGTCCGCGTTATTTTTTTATTGGTATAACGCGATTCCCTACATACACACACACACACACAGAGGAGGGCGAATCCTCCGCACACACACACACACGCACAAAAAAACACAACAAACAAGCACCACCTGGGGCGGGTTTCGCGGCACCGTTGCTGTATTTGCTGCATTAGAAAATCAAAGACCCCGCACCCGGGTACGCTCGAAAGCTGAAACCCTCTCCACCCGTCCCCCCTTGCCATCGATCCTTGTATCACTTTTATGTGTGGTGCCGCCGCCCACGCTGGCAGCGATTTTCCGGCGATGCTTTTGTGCCATGGGGTTTTCGGGCAGCTGCGATCGGCGCCGCTCGTCGGTTCGCGCTTCGCACTGGGCTGCCCTTCTTCGGACTGTGTGACTGAAAAGTAGGGTAGAAAATCGTACGCTGGGAAAAAAAGCAAAACAAACAGCACCGATGCAAGTGGGCAGCAAAAGGGTACACCGGTGGGAGGCGTACCGCTGCGTGACCTTTTCGAGCCGGAACGCGAGACGGCGGCAAAGCAAACAATTAATGAATTTAAATGTCTCACCAATGTCTTCAATGTCCTAGCTGCCACGAACGGATCACAATCGAACGGATGTCCCTGCAGTGTTACATTCGCCAGTAGTAACGCTTGTGTAACGCTAAGATTTTACTTGTAAAAAATGGATATTAACCGTTTTCTCAGACATTACGGTCTAATGGTTCATTTTTAAAGGTTTGTATTGGGTGAGATTTGTGATATAATGGTCGTAACTTGAGCACGCTCGAAACGCCTAAGCTAACGTTAAACGTCTAAGACTCGAGGAAGAGTGCCCACATTATCAGTTACGAGGAAAAGCATCAATGTCAATTGCTAGGAATTTTTGCTTATTATAAGTCATATTTTTACAATTTTATGACAGAATACAGTGGAACCCCTCGTAACGATTATCCCTTATAATATGCGTGTATGCCCTTATACCACTACCCTTGCACTTCTGAAAACAATTATTCCACTCTTCATACAAATCATAACAAGTGTAACGAGTGAGTCACTGGAACGCATTAAACTCGTAGTGCGGGATTCCTCTGAATAACCACTTTTGGCCCAAAACAGAATTTTTGCACAATTTTTCAATACATTGTGAGGTATTTTTTAGATTTTATGGATCCACTTTTTTATAGTGAAAAGCTCCGACAACTCCGCCTAAAGATTTGAGAAAGCGTGCCGATGTTCTTAGATAATGTGACTGTTAGATTTTGAGACAGGCAGAACACACCCTTAAGTTAGGCAATGAATTATTAACCCTCACGCATGGGCAACACGCATTACAACTATTTTCCCATTAGACTGAAATCCCATTTAAACTAGAATCTAAGTGGAATAGTGCCTACGCTACGAGAATTGAAGAAGAAAATGTATGTATCGCTAACGGAGCATGTAGGTTCCTGATAAGAACACAAATTACAAATAAATCGAGATAGTATTCCAGTGTAAATAACTAAATTCTTTCTTCAAGTTCTTGGTGAGCATTGCGATTCTCCTTAAGAGTGGCAAGACCTTTTTAGTAAATTCTGCAATTAGCAAAGCGGCATAGTGCTAGCCTTTTTCAAAGCTTTTGCTTGGGAGTACGGCTACCCCACTATACAGTCCACGAGACGGTGTAGGCCGTAGGAACCTACATTGACAATATTTAACTTATTGGCACAATTGTTCAAGTTTGGTAGATTTTCAACCATTTAAAGCGCAACGGATTGTTGATTTGAAGCGGAAGACTCGAGAAAGTGTGCTTACATACTGAGTTAGGGTGAGAAATACTGTAAAAGCTCAGCAATCTGTGCTTTGTAGTGTAGTGCACAGATTTAGCAGCAAGAGAAGATTGCTATCAAGATATTAAAGCATCGAAAACGATGCCTTCGACACTCGACTTGAGTTGAAACGTGAGCGAACCTTTTGTCCACTACACACACACACTCGCACAGTCACCCAATAGCAAGAGGAAGGTTAAACAATGGGACGACGTTCTCGGAATTTAAACTTCGATTTTCGGCCTACGCTTGAGCCGCTGTAACAAAAATGTTCCCTCTACATGTCGGTGCCGGTGAAATATGAGCATGAAAATGGATCTTCGTTCGCGGAAGTCAAGCTTCTCTTGCTTTGTGTCGGTTTATGTTTTTACGTTCACGCCCGTTAGAAGACACGGCGAAATAAAAGAATGTAATAACAAAATTAATCTACCTCACTCCGGCTCATGCTGCGGTACCGAGCGGAGATGGTGTTTTTATTCGGGAGATTATGATCTTAGCATCACTTTCGCTACAGCTGACCCCGTCGTGTAGCGGTCGCTTCTGCTCTCTCCACCGTCCATAATCCGCCACAGCACGGCACGTTCGGCGATCGGCAAGACTATCGACCCGGACACACACAACACTCAGGTTGAGTTTGCAGCCGTGATTTTAGCTACCGGATCTTTCCGCGTTCGTACGTTTCTGTTTCGTTTTATCGCACCCCACTAGCCCGTGAAACAATGGGCTGGTACAAAATGATAAAATTTACGAGCCGAGCCACCGTCGTGTGCGCGCGGTCTGCTTCCGCACACCTGCCGGCCGGACCTGCATTGAATCCTTTCGGTGCTGGCCGCTGCCTGCCACTTGGGAGCGATGATTGTCTGCGCACCGCTGCTTTACCGCCGGAATTTATGGGGCATGTTTAATTTTACGAGCTCACGGCTTGAGCCAAGCGTGTGCCTTGTGGGCTGGTGAGCTTTGTTTTTTTTTTGTTGCATTGCTGCACTGTAGCTACTGCTCGTGTGCAACGAACTAAAAGGAGCTGCTTTTTTTTTTTGGTGGCTGCATTTCAGAGAATGAAAAGTGACAAAAGAGCAACGAAAAAAAAAGCTCCCGTTCCTCCACGAAAATCCTGTTCATGATTTTCTACATGTCCGGATGTAGCTTCGAACAAGGGACGAAAAAAAAAACACACACACACACACACAAGAAAAGAACTTTCAAATCACTCTATTAATAACGTTCCATTCTCCATTTCCACCTACCTAGAAATATCTGCCGGGCTTTGCGGGCGTGGGCATCTGTGCGGTCAACCTGGTGGACGACATGCAGGAGTACATGCGGGGCCTGTTCGTGATCATGTAAGTATACGCTGCACGATGAAATTATGTGGTTTGCTGGAGCAAAAAAAAAAAAAGAAGAGGGAAGTGCAAAAAATATCTACGAGCTGTCCAATGTTTCGCTCGCTTTTTGAAACGAGCCGGGAAAGATAAATCTTCGCTCGGTTAGTCCCATTCATTGCGCCTGAAAGTATGCAGCGCGAGTGCAGAGAATAATTTTCGATCTAGTTAGGCTTGAATTCTTACCAATTCACCGAACCCGTGTTTAGTTGGCAGAAAAACGCATTTTTTTAAAACTATTTTCCTTGTGTGAGATTAAATGTTTTGTAAAAATCAACGCAGCAATTTTTGTAAAGCAATGATTGGACGCGGTTATTTGTTCAATATTTTCCAATTTTTATTTTCTCCAGCTTTCATGCTCAATAATATTTACCATATTTATTTACCATATTTGACAACAAAAACTATAAAAAAGCAGCCATATTGCCTATCTTTAGGCGCATAAGCAGCTTTTCATTTTTCCTCTTTATATCACCTATTATTTAATCAGCTCATTCGAGCAGGCTTCATTATTTTGATTTGATCTGATTCGTCCTTATGTCCTCATAATCGATAGCTTGCAAGTAACTACTTGCAACAGTTATTTGTTTGGCACCAAGTAAAATGAACTCTTTGACAAAAAACCCTTTTATCCATTTCAACTAGTCTGATTCATAGCAAAGTCTACAAATTAATGCAAACACGAGTGATTTTCCGAAGATAATAAACATAATATCCTGATACAAGATACTGATACAACAGATTTCCAGAAGCAGTAGGCTACTGCACTCTAAATATCGTTTCTAGACATAGCGCCTAAAAGTATGCACTCTGTAACACAAAAGTCTCTTATTTAAGCAAAGAGCTCAAATTTTTACCACACGGTTGTCTTTTCCCATTTGACATTTTCGAGCACGAATTATCGAGAATTTGAGCAATTTCCCTTAAACTGGAACCTTAAACATCCCTTAAACAGCACCAGTTTAAGGGAATTTAGAAAAAGGCCTAAAAAATCAACTGTGGTGCGACTTTTACGTCGATTTCTTGTAGATTCACCTGGAAATGACGTTTCCTATCGTTGTAAATGTTCTTGTAGCCTTTTTATGCTTTAAAAATACCCATTTTTTATAGAATAGCGTCACACAAAATTAGCTTTTGTTTTTCATCAACAATCAAAGCTACTAATGTAAAATGAGCTCGACGGCATCGTCCATCGATAGAAGAAAGTCTAATTTACGAACACACCAAATCTTAGCGCTTTCAACACACTTGATCACACACAAAACAATAATTTCAGGCGTATCGAGTACTAATCGAGCAGATGTGGAAAAATAATCTCGAGCAAATGTCACTTGGGTTACGTCCTTTACGTAGTTTATTTATTAGTGTTGTATGCAATTTTCAGTGATCACTTGCTTCGTTTCACTCAATCATTTGAAGTGTATTTTTAAAGCACTAAAAGAGTGCCTTTTAAAATTGTTACATAATTACTACAATCAACCCCTCCGCTTGTGCTCTTTCTCTGTCCCGTTTATTTAACCCGCCTGTAACATGATTCTCCCAGCCACTAGAGATCAATTAGTATGCTGAATCCAATAATAGGGATGAGCTCGTGATGAATTATTAGATTACTTCCCACCCCAACCCGGTCGAAGAGGCTGGAGGCGACAAGCGTTTTTTTTGCGTACACACCAACATCCAATCATATTGGTATTAATACAGTAGTCAACTGCTGTATGTTTTTTTTGTTGCTGTTTCCGTCCTACCCACGACACGCTTTGTTCCCAGCACGGACACTATTAATTTGCTATCGTTTCACAGTTTACCACGAACCACCCGTTAGCGCGCAGCAACTCGATTAGATTGATGGATTTCTAATTGAATTGATTGATGAAAACGTGAGCACGCCGCTGAAAGGGTGAGCCGAGCAAAAAAAAAAGAGGAAAAGCACAATCCAAATAACAACAGCAAAAAATCCACCTTTTTCATCTTCTTCCCCACGAGCGTTCGATTCTAGCAAACTCCCCCGCACCGAACCGCCATTCTCATCTTGCTAATGGCAACCCGTTTCAGCTCGAACCAGTGGGAAGACTTTTTTTTCCTCTGTTCTTCTTCTAAAATCTAAACGATAACACGGAAAGGGAGAACTTTAATAGGTTTAGGGTTTAGGCGCGACGGGGGCACAAGCGAGCCAGGTATAATGATTCCCGTTTCCGCACGGCTCCCAGCAGCACCTCGTCCCGGCTTTAATGGCCAGTCCGTCAAGTGCCTAGTGCCCAGCTGCTGGTGTTTAAGGTGCGAGATACCGTGGTTGATGTTATTTTTCACTGCCAGCCGCCCCGGTGTCCATTCTCCCACACAGCGTGTCCTTCACGTAGGTAGCACAGAGGCCAAGCTCTCTCTCTCTCTCTTACTTACTCCCATCTAATAGTTGTCCCTTGACATGGCTCAGGAGCTGAAATCTACTCGGCAAAAGGCCGACGAAATGGCAAACAGAATGCAAACAACAAGGCCTTCGCAGGGCCCCGTCGGCAATGTTATTGTTCCCCATCCTGCCTGCTGTGTGAATACCTGTGTCTGCGGAAACCCTTCCAGGAAACAGTCCACCACACGTGTGACGAAGGGCGGAAGAGTTGATAGGCAAGATGATTACGTTGATGATGATGATGATGATACGAGGCAGGAGGATCATGTATACACATATCAATCATGTGAAAATAACCTCCCGCAGCAGGAAAGGGATGGACCGTACCGGGAAGGAAAAGTGAAAATTTCGTGCCATATTGTACTATGGGATTTGGTCCGGGGTATGTTTGCTTCCGTTTGAATGAGACTTTTATAAACGTTTGCTGACGATTCCAAGAATTGGAGGTAGCACCATTTTTTCCCCCAATCGCTTCAGATACGTTGCGAGGAAGTTTGGAGCCCCCTCCGAGGTACTGTTTCGGACGGCGAACCGATCGGACGCTGACAAAGAAATCAATTTCGAAGAATAATTTCCATAAAAATCTCCAACAAATTTTTGAGTAAACATAATGTTTGCTCCAGTTTGGCCGACGGATGTGGAATTTTTTTCTGGAACCTGATTTCTGGCAAAACAGAATATCCCATAGTGTCCCCAGCTTGACCCAGGGCCCCCCTATCGACCGAGCCCGGAAAAGCTGGAGCAAAAAGGGCACAGCATGGCACAGCACGAGCAGCGATAAGAATGCTCGTTAGGACGGGGGGACGTAAGACGTATCCTGGGTGATACGAGCTCGGCCAAGAAGATAGGGCGGCGACTATCGAAAGGAAACGAAAAGCCTCAGCCCCGCAAGGTAACCGAAAGTGTCATCAGATGCCTCGTATTTGTGAGTGAGTGTGTGCGCGCGCTTATCCCTTTCGCCATCCACCTCAGGTGACAGATGACGTAGACGTAGTCGCGAGTCGTTCGCCCAACATGCAGCAAATATTGTTCAGCTCGCTGTACGGGGGCAGTTCCTTCCCGAAGCTCCTCAGGGTTGCCAACGCAACGTTGCCCACGGTCGTGCGCGAGGTGGTTGATTGTTTATTCATACTTCAACGATGCTTCCGGTGGCTAACGAATGGGGCGCACATGCACGGTTGAAGTGCTGAATTACCCCAGCAATGGACTGTGGGACGCGCGCTGACAGAGGCATCCAATAAGCGTTCGGCGCCACTTGCACCGCCAAATCGGGATGGTGGAGCCGGTGGCGTGTGTTCCTCCCTCAGACGAATGGCCTGTCGAAGCTCGATTGATCAGCCCGACTTCCTCGTGCCTCGCCATGGTCGGTGTCTGCCGGCGTCGGGCGCAAAAACAATGAGACGATGAGCGTAATGTTTGCAGCTGCCGGTGTGCAAGAATTAGATCCAACCGAACATCGGGTGAGATGGTGAGATAGCAAATGGAATTCAAAAAACCCAAGAGCAGGGATGTACCAATTTTGGGAAAAACTTCATGAGTATTTACCAAGTAAAAACTGTCTTCAATTGTACCATTGGAATTTAGGGTTTTAGGGTCAGTAAACACTTGCATAACCATTTCTGGATAGCATCAATGTTTATATGTATAAATCATGTGTTGAAAGTTCCACCACAACGGTTTTGCTACAAATGTGGCCCGCAGATCGAAAAGGTTATTCTACTATTGGAAATCTATTACAAAAGGCATCCGTATTTTACATCAGCAATACGGCTTGGTCGTTTTAAAGGAAACCAGTATAAAACGGTATCTCTAATATACATTGACAGTGCGGGAAAGTGGCACTGTCAATGTCAAATAAAAATCTGACTCAAACAAATTCCATGTCAGCTTCACATACTAACAGTGAGTGTGCCCTATACTTGCTGAGTGACATTTTAGCAACTAACGTTTGATCAGTTACAATGTCAAGCCTTTTTTTTACTGTGATCAGTTCTTCAAAATGTCACTGACATAGTCATGACAACATTCGGCTGAAACAAAATCATGTCAGCGTTACGAGCTCTACTGTGATGATCAGAAGTGAGACTCAAACAGTTGGTGCGACCATCATTTGCTTGGTGACATTGTGTGCAACCAACTCTTGGTCAGTCACTTGCTCATGACATTTTATGTCGGTGAGTATCACTATGGTCATGGGAGGTGTGTGATGCTTATGAGTGGTTTCAAGAAATAAAATTAGCACGAATTTCTCGCTCTGCTTGCTTCGACAGGCCATTAAAGCAGAGCGAGAAAGCATGCTCATTTTGTTGCTTGGGACCATACGCCAAGTATATTCCAAGAATGTCGTGATCATCACCGAGAGAAAATGTCTTGACCAAGTGAGTGATCAAGAGTTGGGTGCTAAACAAAATATCATAAGGCAAGTGATTGGTCCACCAACTGTTAGTGTCTCACCTCTGATCATCTCAGTTGTGTGCGTCAGCAGATTGGAGCTTCATTTCAGTCATGAGTGTTGTGTGACAGAAACAGTGGAATTTGGCAGCACTGTTCACAGCCAGAAAAAAGTCATGATTGTGCTGGCGACGGCATTAAGTTTTGCTTGTGGGGTAGAGTATCGTCTTTGACTCAAGCACTCGCATGTCGCGTTCGGCATGTCATAACACATTTTCGTGGCATATAGTAATTAACGCAAGAATTTGTTAATTTGATTGAATCATCAAACATTTGGGGAGTATATGTCATTGCTAAAACGATATATGTACGATACACACGTCAATTTTCCAGCCCGATCAATGGGCAATCTGTTACGCGTTTTGTTATGCTTCCAGTTGGTTCACAGCTGTCAATTGATTTTTTTACGGCCATAAACTAGTTCGAGTCCATTTTTTAAACAGATCCTAGCTACGTGCCTACTAATAGATCTAATTTGAAGGATGCCAAATGTACCAGGTAAAACGCTCTGGTGATTGAAGATGTTGAAATTGTATGAATATTCATTTAGTCCTTTTTGAGGAGATTGAACAAATCGTTTATAAACCAAGATTTGATCGCACATCTTCATTGTACAAATATAGTTGTTTAATCATAGTCTCGTTAAAAATAGAATAACAGAATTTAGTGAAGAGACCATGTATTTGCCCAAACTACGAACTAAGAATATAGAAAATAAAAGAAATGTTTTAATACAAATGCCAAAAATGCATCGAAAATGCCTTTTAAATGAAAATTGCCGAGTAAAAACACGGTAACAACCCAAAAAATAAATACCGGGTAAAAAGGTTTTCAACTCCACAGTACAACACTGCCCGAAGAGCGAACATCCGGAACTCGATCTGCCATATAAATGAGCATTGTACACACACCGCATCATTGCTCGCACCCACAAACCACCTAACGACATGTTTTGCGACCATTGTCGTCGACGCGTGTACACGCTTGTGTACGGGAGAATCGACCCGTTGCCGTTTGACGTGACCGGTGGCAGTTTGCACGTCGTAGTGGCCCAACGATAGGGCCCTTGTTTCCATGTCTAGCGCGCGATAGAGCGAAAAACGACCACGGTGTATGTGTGTGTGTGTGTATGAAAAAAATCAATGAACCATCCCAGGGCGAACTCGTACGCTGGGACCGTCCAGCTGGAGTGCGGGCGGGTAATTGATAAAATATAGATAAATTGCCATTTATTACAATCGACCTCATTAGGTCGGGGGCCGGGGCGTGAGCGGAGCCGAGCGTAGATGCTAATGTACGTGCGGTTAAGCAAACAGGAGAAAGAGAGAGAGAGAGAGTGAGGGAGATAGAAAAAGAAGCTAATGATGAGGTTCCACCGAAAGCCCGAAACAAAGATGTGACGCCTCAAACGAACACATTTGGAACACATTCCAACGCTCACTGTCTGTGGTGTGCGAATCTAACCATCTTCCGCACATGTTGTTGAACGTTGCACTTGTCCATCATTGCGCTCCTCGCCCCACAAACCGTAACTGATCCTTCTTAAAACCAAGTGTCAATATGTTGTTACATCCACGACCTCGGTAAACCCGTCCCACCCCGGGGCTTGTCTAACTAATCCGCTTTGCTCCGGCCAACGGTTTTGCGGTGATAAATTATTCATCACTGCAGGCCGGGCACTGGTACGGAATTTTTTAAACGCTCTGCATTATGCTTTCTCCTACCTCGGGGTATGTCCCTGGGTGTGTGTGTGTGCGAGCAATTCGTTAATCTAGAGCTCTGGCGCTGGTGCCTGCTGCTGTAGGGCGGTTGCTGCTCGCTGCGTGTTTCTCCGTGCGATCGATAAAATCGAACGACCCACCGGAAAAACCGTTCAGCACCGAAGCTACCCGGGATCAGTGACCGGGCTGGGTGGCGTGGGACGAGCAGAGTCTTGTGTGGCCATGCAATCGGTCCCGTGGGAACCATTGCCACCGGGCGCTCGACGGAAGGCCCTCCTTCCGATAAGGCAGCGATTTTGTGCTGTGCCGCCCGTCCGCCGATGCAGTTCGTCGCGGGGTCCGTTGAACCGTTCACTTGCAAGGCCAGCGTGGCCCGCGTGGGATGGAGGGCATTCTTCCATGTGCCGGCGAGCGCGGTCAAGCGTGATGGGCGTGTATCCGAAGGGCCAGAGCATCGGTCGGTCATCGTCGGTGGGACATGTTAAAACCGATCATTGCGGCGTTTCCTTTCCGATTCCTTTTTGTTTTGCCCAGCCCGGTGGGCAGTTCTGAGCAGCTAGCTAACCCCTCCCTCCCAGGGCCATGTTTGATGGCTGATGCCGCCCCACATCCGAGTGCTGCTAAGTGGAGCTGCTTGGGGCACGGAACTGGGATGACTTCCATCATAATTTCCAACTCTCAAGCAGCGGGGGCCTGCAAATTCCTGCAAAACTATCTCGGAAAAACTATTGCGAGGTGTTCTTTCAACCTTCCCTCTCTTTTTATTCCGGAAGTTCCACATCTCCCATTAATAAATAACGATAAAACTCAATGGATTACTTGCCCGGAGGGGAGGGCAGTGCCGGAACGCTTCCGGATAGCGAGAGTCGGGCTGAGGGCGCACCGCCACTCATCCAACCCAACGTCATCTGCAGCTCGTGCTGCCAGCATGCCAAAAAGTAGGCAAGATTTTGGTGCTCTTTCCGCCCTACCAGCAATGGGGTTTTGGAGCTTCGGAAAGCTCGGACTGCATCAAAAACCACCAGCCGCCGGCTGGCAAGATCCGGCGCACTAGCTGACGAGTAGTAAAATCCCACCGCACGGAGCGTGCGCTGGCAATTTGTATGATTTATTTATCATCCAACCCGCCCCGCGTACGGTATGGAACTCTGGGAGGGGCGGGGATTTTAGCCTTCCCGGGCAGTGCCACTGCGAGTGTGCCGGAGCCGAGTTGTAGGAATGCGATAAATTGCCGGCAATTCCGCCAGCCGTGGAGACGACAATCCCGGTCCCAACGATGCACTGTCAACGGGCTGGGGCTTTATGGCGGTCAGGTTCGTCAGAGGATGCACTCCGGTGGTTCCCGCGGTAGTCCGCAGGCAGGATGTCAAACCGGGAAAGTCAACCAATGCAGGTGCCAATATCACGGCTGCACTACCGTTCAAGTAGCTTTGACACAGTATCGTGTCGTGCCGTCCGGTGCGAATGGTGGGAAAGATTTATGAGCCTGCGCACCACCCGCTCCGTTTGCCGCAAATTCCACCCATTGGACTCTGGCATTCTGGAGCAATTTCCTATCACGGCTGAATGTCTGAATGCTCCAACCGGGTGCTCCGGTCACTTTAATCCTTTCCCAACGCTTGCAGTACGTTCTGGAGTGCTCCGGGGTCACTGGCTCGTAAATCAAATCACGCCACAAGTTCCCGAGAGGTACTGCCAACTATCCGAGTAAACTATTCTCCAGTTTTTGTTGTTGTTGTTGCTCTCACGCTGAACTGCTGGAGTCTGCAAGTTCTGCCTCGGCACAACCTCCAAGCATATGGAGCGGGAGCGTGCGGGACAAAAGCGTGCACCACTAACAATGACAACCACTTGCGTGTAAGTGCATCGCTATCGCGTGTGTTTTACTTTTTTTTTATCGCACAACAGCAAACCCCAGGACCGCGTCGGTTGGGAACCCCGGGCCAACCTTTCCCCACGCGCCATTTCCATCGCTTTGCGGCGCTCCGTTTGATCCGGTGCGGTGTTGATTCGGTGGTTGGCTCGGCAGTGGCAGCGATTTGACCGTAAATCCACGTGCTTGATGGGGGATGAAGGCCACCAACATGCGGCTGTGCCACTCCCTTGGCGCTGCGCGGTTATGTACCCTACGTCCATGAGTTGCGGTTCCACCTTAAGTCAAGTCAAGTGTGTGTGTGTGTGTGTGTGTGTGTGTGTCGCCCCAGAAGGATGCGGTGAAGGAGCAGCTAGCCAAAGAGGGAAGAAAAAGCAACAAAATAAATAATTGAAAGCGAAAGCGGAGATCTTACCAGGCACATTCACAGTGCACAGCTACACAGGCGCACTAATTGAAATGTCTGCTAATTGTTGGCCCGAGCAGTGTGGTGAGAGCGGTGGAGGCGAAGATTCCCGCTGCTCAAGAAGCGACGCGTGCACACCAGTCACGTTGCACAGCGGGGCTGGTGCAGCTGCAGGAAGAGGACCAGATTTAATTAGCAACTGTGCAAGTTCTTCTCAAGATTTTTTTGTGTCGTTTTTTGCTGTTCAGGCAAATGGCGCTGAGATGCACTGAGGTTTCTCTGCTGGCCGTTGCCATGGTTGGATGGTGCGCAAAGCGTACCACATCTTCTCACCAAGCAACAGGGGGAGAGCCAAGCAACAAAAAAAAAAACAAACGCAACGCTCAGTCAGCATCAATTATATTACATTTTATCGTAGCCATCGTGGTTTAAACGCTCAGCACATCGAAGGGCAAGGTAGCGAGGTGCGCGTTGCTGCTGATGGTGACAAAGGACCTCGGTTACTTGGGAGCAAACGGCACGATACGTACTGCAGACTAACTAGCTTCTTGCTCAGCGCTTGTCCCGAGCATGTATGTGCTGACTGTATGCTCTGTGTGTATGTTTGTGTGTTGAACGCTTTTTGGAAGTTTTCGTCTGTACAGGCGCGAGCGCCGACGTCACCGCGCGTCACCGGTACCGTCCCTGGGCGGTTAATCAAAAATGAATTAATAATCATTTACTCAGCGACAGGTTCAGTTTGTCACACTTTTTGGGAGGCACTCGGGTCTACGGCCGAACCAGGAAACAGACGAGCGAATGACCCCGTAACCGCTACAGGGAGAGTGATGCGGAGAAGTCTACTACGCCTCCGCCGCGCTGTACTGTAACTGATGAATAAACAGACGCACTATTATATTCCCATTTCTGATAATCATCTTGTCAGTGGTACATACACAGTTTCTGCGTTGAGTTCTGCGTCATCTACACCGGTATCTTCCCAAAACACAGTTCTCTCAGACCAGGTGTCACAAAGATTCATCGTATGGAGTTGCCCTGAGTTTTTTTTTTGGTTTTGTTTTGTTCGTTTCTGTCTGCGTTCTGCTTATTTGCTTCTCATGCGTTCAATTAACCTTTTCATCTCTTTCTCTCTTTCTCTCTTATCTTCTTTTCTCTTACTCTACGCTGCGATCCCCAACCAGGTACTGCGCACCGATGACTCTGCTGGGCTATCTCTACATCCGCACGTCCCGTGAACTGCGTCCCCCGGACGGACCACTCTCGATAATGATGTTCGAGGCCCGGGCCGAAGCTCGCAGCCGTCAAATGTAAGTAAACACACAGATACATACATACCCAACTACTCGCTCGCCTTTCTGTCCAGATTCCCCCGTAGTAATGGTTTAACTACGTCCCGTTTGTGTACTTGCTTGTGCGCGCGTGTGTGTGTGTGAGTGTTTGTGAGTTCTACTCCCGTGCCCCGTTAACGCGCTTGAACCCCATCGACCCGGGGACTGTTTCTTATCCGGCCGTGCAATAATTTATCGATTATGGAGCCTCTTACCTGTCGGGGGGGCTTTCTGGTTGGTCGCACACGAGCCGGTTTCCCCTTTGACGGCACGGTTCGTTTGATTACTGATTGCTGAGGTTGGGATCCGCTAATGAGATGCCTTTGTGTCTCTTTCGCGACTTCATCTCCCAGCCCGTCTTGCCTTCCTCACAGATGGCAGGCAAGCCTTTGGGGAAGCAATGAAAAGGGAGAATGTCTCTACCTGTAGACACCTCCAAATTGACTTCGGCCAATGTGCGTGCTTCGATTATCACTACGGCAACGCACGGTGAGTATACAGCGATGTCCCAACGACAAGTAATTGAAGGTGCTGTAGTTCTGGAATTGAACGATTATGTTCTGGGATATAGCGTTACATCTTCAGAAAACGCGATACTGCAAGACTCATCTACATCTGGTGATTGCAGCAATAACCAGTGCTAGTATCTTGGATATGCTCTGGTGTAATTAACAGTCGGCCAACCGTCGTCGGGAAAGTAACCGGAGCAGACGCTACAGATTGCCTCCTCTCGAGCAATCACTTAGATATCGTCAGTACGTACTAAGGGTTGGTGAAACACCTTCATGGAAAGGATTGCAGTGATGAGAGCACTGCATCGCTGATAGCATCTATGTATCTCGTTAGGGTTCGAAAGGGTTGGCTTCTTGGGTTGGGTTGTTCAAGCAAAATTGTGTCCTTCGTGAATTTTGTTTTGCTTCTGAAATTGGATGTCCTCACGGAGAGCAGTTCAATGTCTGTCGAGGTATACCTGAATGGTAAGTGGTTTCAGAGCATACTGAACTACGAATTCTATCCTCCTCAGCTAGAGATGCATAACATCGAGTTTTATTTATTTTGGAAAACATACCCAAAAAAAAGCATTTTGATGAGAACATTGGGTTTATTTTTTATGTGGGATTTTTTACAGGCCTTGGTCATGTATCCTAAGCATAGCAGCTACTGACTTGCTAATTACGTCGAGTTCTTGGGCTACTAGTGACCTTGATGAAGATCTTTTGACACAACGACCAATCTTTAATGAGTTCGCATCAATCATAAGACCAACGTGCTATACCTTTACGGTGCTGTCTATATCATCTTCTCTCGCAGACTCAATAACCAGTTCATACTTGCTATTGGACTTGACGAGGTAAATAAATTAGACAATCATGTTCATTATGATTCCAGCTTTCCATTTTGTGCAACTGCTGCATGAAAAGCAGTCTAAGCCGACCAGCTGTAGGTGCTATAGTTGGACGCTAATATCCTCCGGCTAGCTCCAAATGCTCTCTCCGTCCGTGTTACACCTTTACGCAAAGTAAAGGCATGAGGCAGCAGACGGCCATGGTCTTGCTGCTGTGTGTGAGCGTTAATTTCCTCCGTTTCCACGCCATGCTCACGGCTGCACATGCTTCTAATGTCCGCGTTTATGCGCTGTTAACGGCGCTTACGCTTGAATTTGCTCCCGAGCGGCATCCAATCAACAGCTCGGAGTTCTGTTCGCGCTGCCCGCGATACGATCTGCACGTCCTCGCTGCTTGAACCATCTGCTGCTGCTGCTGCTGCTGCTGCTGCCATTGGCGGTCGGTTGGCAATTTTCCATATCTCATATCTATCCCTTCAACTTCGCTTCCCTCCGCCCCGCCTGCTTTATTTACTCTCCCCGCGCTTTTGATAATAGCGAGCTGCCAAACACATTCGCTGATAGTGGTTTTATGGCTTCGATTAGATTGGTCCCGCTCGCCGGAGCGGGCGCACCGAAATCGATCCAACAGACGACCGTGTCTTAGCACCCCCTTCCCTGCCCTTTGGTGGCCTGGGTTCGCAGGCCACGCACCATCGCTCAAAAGGCGATGAATGAAAACCATCTGGAGCGCTGCGTAGCGTGATTTCTTCCCTGCCAGCCTGCCCAGCTAGTCTTGGCACTGGCCTTGTGTGCTTGTGCTTTTATACCATCAATCTGTCACCACCTTCGCAGCACAGGACCCACCCAAAGAGTGTGTGCGTGCGTGTGTGTGTATGTCCACAAATATTTCAATCACATTACCTCACACTCTGGTGAAGTGATCCTTAGTATCCTTCGGTTCCAAAATTGATGTCCCAGGGCCCCGTATGGTGGACGAATAAAAATTTGCCCCGACCCCGGCACACTCCCGTAGCCTCCTGTTCCACCTCACCGGGGGTGGTTCCGGGTGCCGCAAGATGGTACCACAACCGTCGATCGGAATGCTATTCACGGGCAAGGGCAATCCATTTTCGTAGGTGGTGTGTGAAATCTCGGGCACGCGTGAGCTGTGAACTTGCGACTTTGTGAACGCGTGATTTGTTTGTTTTTTTGCTCTCTCTCTCTCTCTCTCTCTCTCTCTCTCTCTCTCTCTCTCTCTCTCTATCTATGTCCTTTCTCCACGGTATTTAATTCTTCTCGCATTTTTCACGCGCACACAGCGTGCACTTTTTGTTGGCAAAAATACAACTTAAAGCGGATGTCTAGAGAGACGGAGAGATAGAGAGAGAGAGAGAGAGAGCAAAGCCAAAACTGTGGGAAGGAAAGCCGATTCCGTGCTTCGTGGGTTCACTAGCGGCACTTTGAGCGATTTATTTCGAAACGTTTTGTACAGCTGCACCGGAATGTAGGCAAGCATCGCGCCACAATTTGTCGCTAGCGTCGGGAACGTCAGCGAATGCGAAAATTGCTACACAAAATGTGAGTGCACAGAACAGAAAAAGTGCAAACAAAAATGGTTCAACTCTCCGGAGAAATTAATTTTCTCCCCTAGCCAGCGTGCCGCACGGGTGGGCGGTGGAGCAAATGTTTTACAACATTTCGGGGGCCTGTGTTTCAAGTTTTCTTCTGCCCGCTTATTATTTTTGTTTTTTGCCACTAGCTCGCTTAGGTCATTTCGGCTGCCATGTTTGGCTTTGCCCTTTTCCGATGCGACCGATGTAAGCGATAGTTTCGCAACCGTCCCAGTGCCATTAGAGTCGTTAGGGGAATACTTTAGTTTAAAGGACATCGGACTGTTCCCCGGGGAGGGAGATGAGAGATTTGCAAATGAAAGGACACCCACGGATGGGAGGCAGCGTTGGGGCAGTGCGCGGGAGTGTCCCAAAACTTTTGATCATCCCGTCCCGTGGTCCATGATCCATGTAACTTGTTGGTCCGCTCCGTGGAGTAAGTTTCGGCAGACGGTTTTTGTGAGTGTTTGAAGCTGAAGCTAGCAGTGTGACATCAACATCATTTTGCTCGGTAACTTGATTCGCCAAACCAACTTTTGGGAGCATAAGAGGAATAGGAGTGTTTGTAACAAAATTTTTACATACAAAAATGCGTGGTTTTAAACAAATTGTCACGTTCCAGTGTCTGGAATGAAGAAAATTCTGCGTAGAAGTTGTTGTAGTAAGATTTGTATGGACTCAAAGATGAAGATGTATTCAAGACACAACTTCATTTCGCACCTCAAACAGCCAACGAAGTAGCAGTGTCCCATTGAAACGCAAATAAACTGGTTACCACAAGTAACTCACAATTTTGAAGGTCTCTTGGCGGAAAGTATCTTACAACGTAACGAACCGTATAATATGTCCTTGCTGTTTAGTGTGACACCATGTATCATCGGTTACTGGTGCAAACGCATCTATTTGTAGCAAGGACCCGTTACCGTATGCACACAAACCTTCGCCACGAGCTCACGCAACACCACAAACACTGGGGAGTGTTTCGCTGCGCAATGAAGATGGCCCAGGAGAAAAGACAACCTCAGAAACACCGACCTTAACCTTGAATTAGAGACAGGCGAACAAAACCAAACAAACGTCTGTGCCACGTACTCGCTGTTTATTGATTTGTTTGCCGCATGTATGTAAAACTACCCACCGGTGACCATCGTGCGTGGTGAAACCATCAACCATCAAGATTCGCAAACTTCCCGCCAGGGAATGGGGCAACAGTTTGTTTGCGCTTTTAATTATACGGTGCGCGGCATGGGATGGGTCCTGCCGCAACTTTTAGCGTTTGCAACAAGTTTCCCACAACCGTTGGTGTGTGTGTGTGTGTGCTGTTTGGGTGTGGTGTAGAAGAAGATAGCGTCCCCACTCGGTGAGGGACACTTGGAAGAAGTGCTCCTAAAGTTTGGAAGTTGTCCACTTACCAACAAGGCTTTGTGGAATGATACCATAAGATCCTCTCTGATCCCACCAAGGGCGTGCAAGCGTTGGGGTGTCGGTAAAAGTGAACGTTATTAATGTCGGATGTCCCAGCCCGAGAATAAGAGTAGTTTAAGGAAGGCATCCGCTGGTTACATTTTCTCTATCTCTAGATGTGATTTTTTGAACTCCGAGAAATGATACCCATTTCCCGAAGCCCAAAACAACATATTATTTGTTAGGTTTGAGTTATTCCAAGAAACACCAAGTAAATTCAAGCGAGACACCTACAAAGAAGACTACCGATACATGATCTTTAGGATTAAATGTCTGAATGCAACTGAAATGAACGGATGTGACTGAGGAGCTTGTCCAGGGAGGAGGAAGATAACTTCAAAGAGCACTCTCCAAAAAAGTTCTCTTAAACTGTAGATGCCATCAGAAAGTATCTTAGATCCGTACATCAAAAATATCAACATTCCAATGGAAGACTTATAGTTTTCACTTAAGATCCATCGCATATTAGTCTGCCCCAAGCTTCGACCAGGATATCAACAACTATTTCCAGGGAACAGAAGAGTCAATCGAAACTAAGCCCCAAAATTCAGCATTGCATTTTCAACAGGAATTCTTCCCCCAAAAACAGGTTACATTGCAAACCAATGTTGTACTTCTTTCTCCTGCATCTTTGGGTTACACAATTGACGCACCCATTACCCATACGCTTGACACACGTGGCAGGATCTTAAGTGCATTGACACACCCTTGGGCAAAAGTTGGGCGCTGCTTACGCAAATGGTAAAACCCCCGGGCAACTTCACGTTTCTGTAAACTGCGTGCACAATGAAGGCAATTTACGCATGGCAAACCTAGCGTACCCCTTTTCCCTCGGAGTCAGCTGGCATTACAAGCAGCCCAGCCCAGCCATAGCCACACCACCGCGGCGATCACCGAAATTACTGTCACCAAAAATGTTGGACGATGCTTTCGGCCGCTTCAGAAATTAATCATCGCGCAAAACTTGCTCCACCGTCGGCTCGGAACGAGGTGGCAAACTTTGATTTCTTGTACGCCCGCGCAACAAACAGCACGCCGATGAATGGGTCCCGTCGGCTTGTGCTGCTCCCACTACGGTTTTGGAATTTAAACTTTCCTCCCTTGACGCCCCCGGGGCGCACTGATTTCGGCAAACAACTGGCGCGAACAACTCAAACAATTCGTTTGCGGACGATTGTCCACGGGAGAGAGCAAAAGTTTGGAGCAAAAAACAAACTCCTCTTAGCTTCAGGGGGCTTTTGGTAGCGGGAAATCATCACCCCCTTCCGGGGGTGGCGAAAAATAATGTCCAGCCAGTCGTGCCGTGCCGTTTGCATACGGGATATTCGGTGTCAACTTTTAGGCGCTCTGCTCTGGTAAGGTTCTGGCGGATGGCGTATCATGTCCAGTCGCTGTGCGCGTCTGGTTTGCGAACAACGGAAACTATCCCCGGTACCCCAAAAAACACGGCCCAGCTAGCCCTGATAGTAGCACGGTTAATGATGCGCTATTAAAACTTTAGCTTTTGCGTAATTATTTCTCCAACCATACGGCACAGTTGGAGCCAGGGCCGGTTGAGCATCTGAGCGTGTTTGTATGTTGCCGTCGTTGCCGCCAATCTCCACGCTCCAAAACTTCGCTTCCACCGGCAACAAAAGGCGAATATGTGCTCTTTATTGCGTTTCTATTTGCTTACTTTATCTGCGCTTCTTGATTGCGTGTGTGTGTGCGCTTTTCGTATTCTCTCTCGCTCGCTCGCTGGCACCGGATGTCCAAGGTAAACAACGCAAACCGTCCTGCGAGCTGCCAAACAAAAAAAAAACCGTCGCAGCACTTTGACACAACCGGAGATGTTGGCGTAACAAAGCGAAGAACCCCAAAAGCTATAACGACCCGGGGCCACATGTTCATAAAGCTGTCGAGCTGCTGGCCCCAAAATATCCGGTTCTGGAGCAGGGAGCGCGCAACACATCTCGTCCAGCAGTGGGATCCTCCCGCAGGAAGCGGACTGTGAGAAAGGAACAGGAGGGACGCAATAAAAGCTCATCTCAAAAAAAACAAAAAACAAAAACCCATGTATTCCAAGGTCCCGCAAGGTAGTGGACTTGAATGAAACGAAATTGCATTTCAGCTTGGTTGGTTGTGCAATAAATATGTACATATCCTGAGCTGATTGCTAGTCACACCCATCCCGTAATGTCCGTATCCGGCAGATTGGACATTAGGGGGTTTTGTGTGTGTGTGTGTGTGTGTGCTACAAAACTAAAAAGCGTACAGTTGCAGCCACCGAAATTATGAGCTATGCGATCGAGATGGTTGCCTGCGAATGAACGCCACCTTCGGGGTCGCTTTACGATTATTACGCCCGGTTTGCAATGTGTGAGCTTTCTGTCAAACATTTTGGAAGCAGCGCGCTGGCTCATTCTGCTCCAAAGTATGTGGGCAAGTCCCTGGCTTTTGGTGGCTCTATTGTCTTTTTGTTGTTGTTGCTTTTTTTCCTTCTTCTACGGAACCATCTGGTTTCGCGTGTGCCAGGCAGCGGGATTTATTGAGCTATCAGGAAATCGCATCCTATCCCGGGCGCTCCATCCCAGACATCTCGTGCGACCACGCTTAGTGTCAAGACGGTTGCAGTACCTTCGAAACCCATCGACCCAAACAAAAGCACTCGTTCCCTCAAACACACACACACCTAGAGCGAGAAGAGCACCAAAAACTCACCACCCCTTCAGAGCGTCGTGTCGAAAGCTGGGCTGCACAAGCAAGGAGCGTGGGATAGAGAGAGAGAGAGAGAGAGAGAGAGAGAGAGAGAGAGAGAGAGAGAGAGAGAGAGAGAGAGGGGAAGCAGTGCACTTTTATTATTCCACTTCACCGGTGACCGGTTATCGTTTAATAACACGGGTCGAAGAGCTGCGCGCGATTTCTTGTCCAAGGACGTTTGAAATACAGCGCGCGAAGCGTTCCCGCACCGTTCACATTCGGCCGGCGCCATTTTGTGTCGCCATGACAGGTTACGGCAAGTATCTGGCTATTTATCCAACGGTCACGTTAAGTGAGTGCTAACGGGCGAATGGGGCAGACACGTGAGGAGCGTGCGTGCTATCAGCGCCATCTGGCGCTTAATTGAGTTCGCCAACTGATGGCAATCTGTGGCGAAGCTGAGTGAGCGCCGCTGCAGGAGCTTGCCTTCGTCCCTGAAACCGTGGTTCGCGTTTTTTTTGTTTGTTTTTTGCGTTAAAGTCTCTATAAATTCGATTCATGTCCTATTATTCTTTGTTTCCCCTCTGTTCGGCGTAGTGTAATTCATTCCGAGCAAACAGAGTTGCCACAGTTAATGTGGCAGTGGCAGGCTGAAAACCGATCATCAACCAATGAAAAAGGAACCACCGCAAGCGCTACCGATTTATGCGCGAAAATGGCATTGCAACGGGAAATCCATTCAAATCCTGTGGCAGGGGTTAAAATCTTACATGTGAAAAGTGTATCTCTCTCTCTTTCTTTGAATTCCAATCTTGATATTGGGCAGTTTGATTGGAACAGTTTAACGGACGCACCACGAACGAGATAGCCCCAGGATGCGATATTCAAATTTGGCTTTTTCCATCAGTTGGGGGACAATTTTGCGTGTTTTTTATCCTGGTGATGCTTTACGGCGGAGTTCAAAAGCTCGATCGGTACACCGGACACTCCTACCGTCGTACGGAATATGTAATGGAATTGACTGAGACATTTACCACAAATCGCTCGCTAGAAATTCCCAAATTCCCAAAGCTTTTTGCGAAATTAAGCACTATCAATGGAATTAGAAACAAACCTTTAACGATGCTAATGTTTAATGATACTTCATGTATTTATGGCAAACTCAGATGGCTAGTTAACCACATCAAAGTGCGAATAACTTGGTGGCAGTTACATTATTTACTCATCTTTAATTGGCAAAGGTTTAATGGCCATTTACAAGTTTATTTTCATACAAAATGACCGTAGAAATGTGGTCTGTAAATGTATTAAAATTGTGACACGTTTAATGCATGGCATTTCCTATTCAGCTCGTTTTGCCGTAGAAGAACTAACAAGCAATCGTAATTTTAGTCCTCAATCTCCTGTAATAAATGCTTTAAGTCGCAAAAAAATAGTGGACTTTTGATTGAGATCATTGATTGAGGCGTTTGCTTGGTGGTTGATTTCAAACATGATTACCATTATATTTTGCTTACCTTCCCAGAAGATGTAGAAAGCGTATCTGATCAGCAACAAATATAAAACGCAAAGATTACCAGTTCTGAGAATTCCACAATCGAGCGGAACATTTTCAGGGAACGGTTCAGTTTGGGCCTGTCCGATTGCCCGAGCTAACCACTGTGCTGTGTTGTCCGCAGGCAGGCGGGCATAATTTTCGCTACAGAATTGCCGGAACCGGTAGCATGAGCTGAACGACGACGTGTGATAAGAACGTACCGAAATACCCGAGAATATTATGAGCTATGCAAATTGCATCGAGGCTACAAATTCCCACCATGAACGGACATTGCAAGCGGTACCGGTGTAGACGCTACTACTAACAGAACATTTACTTCACATTTACCGCGTAACAAGTTCTCCCCTGCCCAAGCAAACATTCAAAATAGCCTATTGGTTTTGTAACAAACCATCACCAGGCGGCAGGCCGCTCTAGCTGGAAAACTGCAAACCACTCTGCGCTACTAGATACGTAAATAAATAACAGCAGCCTACGATTTACTGTTTTGGTCGTTCGGTGTGCACACTGTCACTGTTGCTCGTGGACAAACTTTAGCCCCGAACCGGGGATAAAACTCGCGGCGCGCCTCTCGGGGACCACTCGGGCGTACAAAGTTTGAATTAATATTTGAGTGCATGAAAACAAATGTTCATCCGTTTGCAGGCAGTGGTGTAGCGCAGGAGCGAGATTATCCTTTCTGCAATAGTTTTCTATAAGCTGTTTTTTTTTCTCGAAAAACACAACAACATAATTTGTATTGGAAAACATAAATTGCTTTTAAAAACACTCGGCGCTCCCAAACATCTGCTTTGGCGTCATCCATCCATTACGTAACGCTGATAGGGGAGAGAAGGTAGAAAATACTTTTGTTACGTAACGCAAAATTAAAATGTTTGAAGTTCGAAAAACAAATGAATAGTAAACAATGAATCTTCTTTTTGACTTAACAACTTTTGCGATTATGCCGGCTTAAAACAGATTTGGCTATGTTGTATGTACCACGCAGCCGAATATTTCGCCATTCATAGGCCTGCGGCCGGTTCATACGAGGGTTGAACTCGCGACGCAATTTAGCTACCACGGATGGAAAAATTTACCAAATAATCAACATCGGTGGTACGCATTTCCTGATAGTGGCAAGCGATTCCCAGATGACGTCACGCAATTGGAATCAAATGGCACGAGATTCAACTGTACCGCACAGGTGCAATATCAATCTCAATCAATCCTTTGAAATCCAATTCGTTTCATACAAACTGGAAATAGAGTTATTGCAGTTAGCCCTGTTTTCTTCAGAATTGATCCTTTAGTTGTAGTTTTATGGACATGCGACATGCGTAACATATTAAGCATCACATGTAATGTGATCTAGAATAATTAATTTAATAATGATAGAATATCTAAATCCAAAGAAACATTCCTGGAAAGACTGACATATAAAAACACAAAAAAATCTTATAGGAAAATAAGATTGGAGCTTTTGAAGCACAAGCTATTGGAAAACAGTTGGGGGGTCTTAATCTGTTACAAATTTTCCTTCCAAAGATACAGTATAACAACTAGGATTGGGAGGGGGTCGAAAATGTGTTCGATTTTTGCGTTACGTTAGTAACGGATGACGCCTTTCTGGTTGTTTGGAGGCTAGTAGCTAGTGAAGTGCCAGCAACCAGCAGGAGCAAACCATCCATCAAGCGACAGTGCAGCGCCAGGAAGAAGAAGAAGAAGAAGAAGAAGCCGTGAGATTTGTCCAACCATTTTCGGTTGTTTACGACCAGCGAGAGCCGTTTGAGGCATAGATCCGGGCGGAAAAGCGCTCAAATGCTTACATTTGATACTTCAACCGTCGGCAAGGGATGATGAGTGTGGTCGTCTTGTTTTTTGGTTTTTCTTTTTGGACGAGAAGGGAGGGGTGGGGGGCAAAAAGACGAACGAGTGAAGCCGCTCACAAGTGCTCGTAAATAATGATGGCACACTCGTATGACAAAAAAACACCGAACAGGCAGTAAGGGGAGCTTAGTATCGAACGAAAGTGAATGTGTGGGAAAGCGAACCGACGGCTACTCGAAAGGCACTAGTGAAGGAAATTATCTACGTCCCAGCACTGCCACACGCACACACACACACTCACACGTGGCAGGACAGGGCGAGGGGCAGGGTGCTTGTCACACAAATGATGACAAATGTACGCACGAGACGAGAATATAATGGATTCGAGCGAGGGGGCGGTATGTGTGTGTGTGTGCCGAAGCGAAGGCATGCTGCACTTGAAAGGGGGCGGGTGGGTGGTAGGCACACACTTGTTCGCGCTAGCCCATTAGCCATCGCCGATTAGTGGCACAGAAAATTGTTTCATGTCCCCAGATCACGTCCACCTCGCCCGGCTCCATCGTCCGCCTTATCAAGCCCCCTTTCTCTCTCTATCTCTCTCTCTCTCTCTCACACACACACACACCCGCCTCCCCCAAATCGCCCCATGCTGTCTATCGATTGCTTTTGCTGCCAGTGATTTTCACGCCCACCCACACTAACTTTTCGACCAACCTTTGCAGACGCCTGTCCAAGGTGGGCGGCGCAGGGGGCAACCCAGCAGCGGCCGGTGGCGGGACGGCCGAGCAGCAGGGCGGTGCAGCCGGTTCCGCGACCGCCAACCTGGCCGGCAACGCCCGGACATACGATCTGTACGACGCGGAGGCGGACGTCAACCGCGAAAAGCGCACCCAGCGGCATCTCGGCGCGATGGCCTCCTCCCAGGTGCTGTGCGTCTGTCCGCTAATGATCCTCAGGTGAGTCGGGGGAATGGGATGCAGGGTACAGGGTTGCAGCGCAACATTCGGCGGCACCAGCAAACGTTCCAGCCGAGATGAAGGGCCGATCCAAAAGAGAGACCGAGGCGTTGAGGACGAAAACCGGACCGGGATCCATTAAGGAATGGGACCGGGCGTACACACACTGCTGACATTAATTGTGTCAAGCTCTTTTTTTTTCTCTCGCTCTCGCTCTTTGTCCTTCTCTTTCACTCTCTAATGTCCACGTGGCGGCACGTGGTCCTTGCCGGTACCGCCCGGAGCATCCAGCGCAGGATGTAAAATATTCATTATGAATCATTCACTTTGCCGCCATTTCCGCTGTGTTTCTAGGAGCGTAGGAGGGAGGTGACGGAGGGCAAGCAAGCGTGTCAGACCTTCATCTCCAAAGACACACAGCCACACGGCAATGGAAATGGGCAGCAACAGCAACAACAACAGCAGAAAAACAGCCGCCTGAAAGACTATCGTTTCCTTTTCATGTTGACGCGATGGGCAGACGGATGTCCATCCCGGCCAGAAGTTCCCAACGCTCGTCGCGAATTTCTTGCTAAAGAATCGCTAACACACAAACTCACTCATACACACGCACGAAGCCACATAATACAATTCAATTGTAGTCAGCGCGAAAGCACTCTCATGGCCGCCAGCTCTTGGGCAGGTTTGGTTCGCCCATTTCCAACAATTTCCAACACTCGATGTGTGTGTGTGTGTGTGTGTGTGTGTGTGTGTGTGTGTGTGTGTGTGTGTGTGTGTGTGTGTGTGTGTGTGTGTGTGTGGTGTGTGTGTGTGTGTGTGTGTGTGTGTGTGTGTGTGTGTGTGTGGTGTGTGGTGTGTGTGTGTGTGTGTGTGTGTGTGTGTGTGTGTGTGTGTGTGTGTGTGTGGTGTGTGTGTGTGTGGTGTGTGTGTGTGTGTGTGTGTGTGTGTGTGTGTGTGTGTGCGCTAATGTCCCTGTTTTCGGTGGTGCCCCAAACCATCTATCATTGTGTCTTATTTTCAATTGCGAAGATTGCCATTGAGGACGGTACCGCTCTGCTCGGGGCCAGCCTAAAGCCTGGGTGCTTAAGAGCCTTCAGGCTCCGCGGACGACTCGCAGCAAACCGATTCGCTGCCGAAAATCCTGGAAACGTCTAATCTGCTTTACAATTCACACCATTTGCTACGGTTGCCTATCTCCTTTCTTCTTTTCGCTGTGTTCTTTCTTTTTCGTATTTCGTTTAGTGTGTCCGTTTTTTTATTGTTGTTGTGCGATGTTTACTTCACCTGAACGAATTCCGTACCAAAGCCGCTTTTTTTCGAACTCTCAAGCTCCCTTTTTATTTCTGATTCGGTAAGGAATACATTTGACTACGAGGCACAGTGGGCAGCTACTGGGCTGGAAGTCCAAAAATTATCATATTTCTTTAATCTGAGGAAAGCAATGTAATCTTCCACTATTCACAACTTCCAGTTTTTGGAATTGCATATGCATTGGAAAGGTTTTAATCTTTTGTAAACAAAAATGCTTATTTTATGAAAATATATCAATTACAATAAGAAGGACAGTGTAGTGTGCACTACTTCCTCTAAATTTAACCAATCATATATGTTTGACATACTGCTAAATTGAAACACCGTGGCCACATGTACACCACGTCAACGCATTACATCTAAGCAAAGGATATGGAAAGAAATTAACCGCTACTCCGCGCACGTTTTGGCATTTCAATGACAGTATACCACCTTCAATACAACAAAGCGTTTTCTGGCGAAGAATTACAAATTATACATGCGATGTTTCGAGCGGTTGTTGATGAAATGTTGATCATCGAATGTGATGATTATCAACTGGCGTGACGAAAGATCCATCAATGGGGTCCTTCACGATTCTAGACAGTTTTTTTGTATGGAGTTTGACAGTTGGAGGCTGAAATCATGTAAACGCTCCATACAAAACCACACAAAAAACTAGCCTGCAATTTTCAGTCTAGATTATTCTAGCCTCAAAGCTAGAATTAGATTCGAGTACCTGCTCGAAAAATGGCAAAACAAGGTGGGTTTTACATTTATCCCTAGGTGCATTAAAGAATCAAATCGTATGTAGTCCGAGTGGTCCCATAGCATGTTTTTTGTAAACAAATTTGAATATCATTTTTTGACAGGACAGGTGAAAACTTTTGCTCATACAAGCTTTCTGGAGGCTTGACGAATACTCAAAACACTCTTGAAATCTTCATTCAGAAACAGAAGCGATAAAAATCAGTCTTCTAAATTCATACACCTTGGGATAAGCCCACCTGTATATTATACTCACTTAGATAGCTGCTCGAAAACTGCTATACAATGCAAACAGCTGACAGGCTGAAATTTCAGCCTACGAACTTACACAAACTTATAACAGAAAGGGTGGGGCCCTATATTTGAGAATGTTGCCAGCAAGCCAAGTGTGCGTTCTTTTATCTCGTTCGTATCTTCTCTTACGCTTGCTAAATGAATACAAGAAAGCTCCGATAGGCTGTGCCTAGTTCGTTTGTCTTACGAACATAATAACTCACATGCCAAATGGTTTATAATTGCAACTTGGAAACAACGTTTACTTCTCATTCTGTCTTAAAGTGCTTCTTTTCCTATTCCATCTTTGGGCATCCTTGCGTTTTAAGCTCGTCGATTAAAAGTTCAATCTGTCACCTGTTTGCATTGTATAGCAGTTTTCGAGCAGCTATCCAAGTGCGTATAGTATACAGCTGGACTTATCACAAGGTTGATTTTTATCACTTCTGCTTCTGAATAAAGCTTTTAAGAGTGTTTTGTGTATTCGTCAAGTTACCAGAAAGCCTGTCTGAGCAAAAATTTTCACCCCCGCTGTCAAAAAGTGATATAAGTCGTTCAAGGTTATTATAAAAATAGGCTATGAGACCACCTGAACTACATACCCTTCGATGCTAGATTCCACAACGCGATCTCTTTAACACTTTAACACTCTTTAATTATACTGCTTGAATTTTTCCCCGTGTTTGCCTATATGCGATATCGAGCAGTCGTTAATTGTTTTGACGATCGTTTATTTTAACAGGAATGAACAACAAATGAACTCGGTTAAACCAAAATGAACTTTAAACGACTGTTAAAAAGAGTTCATTTATTCGCGATGCGGGCTATTGTATTGACATTTGTTCGAGCAGGTACTCGAATATAATTCTAGCTGTGAGGCTGAGATAATCTAGGCTGAAAATCGCAGGCTAGTTTTGTGTGTGGTTTTGTATGGAGTGTTGAGATGATTTCAGCTGCCAACTGTCAGACTCTATATAAAACAGCTGGCTAGTATCGTGAAAGGCCCCTTTATTAGAAGGCCTGTCTGCATTGAGTGCTTTGAATATCAAGTACTTAGAAAAACAATTATATGATGATCTCGAAATAATTGTCCCATTTGTTGGAATGATCTAGCGATCTATTGTAAACAAGGCTATTACAAGGTCAGACAAGGACATATATGAGAGTTGTTTTTAAAAATAATTATAATCTTTATTACCAATTCAAAAAATATCAATATTTTGTTTGATCTACACGCTTTGGTGTGCGTAAGAAATCATCAATTGATTGAAACTTACCCTCATCCCGCATTCTGTTCTAAGCCGCCCACTGTGCGAGGGAGAGTTTGGATTGGTTCGTTTCGGCTATCGGATTCGTTGACTCCACACCTGTGTACAGCTGTAAACAAATTACGGACACAGCACGCTAGTTAACCCCAGTTGCCACCATTTCATCTTAGTGGGTTGGTGATTCAACAGTGAAGAGTGTACTGAGGGTTATGAACGTCTTAGTACGCTGAGCAGTGTCATACTTGTTTGTTTTATTTTTTTCCATTAACTTAACATTTGTTTTGGAGTTTATAAAACTAAAAATGTGATGCAAGATGCTCGTTGACATCAGCATTGAGCAACAGTCTGGCACTAACCGTCGGACCGTTTGTGCCTTTCTGACTTGACAGCTTACCGCTCTACCCCGCTAGAGGACGCCACACGTTGCGTAGTGCAGGGGCTGCCGGAAAGTGCACTAAAAGCTTCGTCAAACGTCAGTCGCTCGGCCCGCGCTGGCATAATGGGGCGAAGACGCCTGGGAGCGTAAGCCTGACGTGATCTTCAATTATAAATGAATTGTCGTTGAAGCTTCACCCAGCGAGAACTGTTAAGCTGATTACAGCAGTGGCTGCAGTGCAGTCCTTCTTTTTTCTCTCTCTCTCTCTCTCTCTCTCTCTCTCTCTCTCTCTCCTCTCTCTTTCTTTGTTTTTGTCCTACCGATAGTGTTTCCAGCGAATCTGGCATTTCCTCTGCCGGCATCGTTTCCCGCATTGGGAGCGCAGTTTTTACCGAAACTACTCCCAGTGCATTCGAGCTCGGGCGAATAATCCAATAATCGCACGCTGACGGCCTCTTCTTCTTTTTTTTTTAAAACAAAAGAGGGCACTGCGCGGAAATGTGTACGCTTCGGTAAAAAATAAGCATTAGGTAAATACGTTCCGGGCTCCGCGAAGCGGCGAGAAAGTGAGCGAAAGGAAAAACACAGACACACACACAGTGGATAAACACTTCATGCAGCATCGGGTGAAGCGTAATCCCTTTAATGCTCGAACCGGGGGGGGGGGGGGGGGGGGGGAGCCGGGGGGTTTTCGTCTATTTTTGAGCAGCCTTTCCCAGCAGCCACTCGAGCCACTCGCCATCGCGATACGGACGGAATTTAATCGACTCACTCTGGCAGCACGGCCTGAGACGAAGGTTTGCCCCGCTTCAAACAAGGAAAAGGCTACGGCCGTCCCTTCGAAACGCTACATTATATGAGTATGTGTGCTGTGTATGTGAAAATTAGCCAAAAGATTAATTAGACCCGAGACCCGATAAGCAGTCGGGCCGACAGTGAGGACCCGGAAAGACGATGGCTGTGGCGTGGGGTTTTTTTTTTGCGAAGAAGAGAGGGGGTTTCGGGCGTCACGTAATTAATGGGTCCGCCCTGCCTTCACTTAATGGTGGATGGCTCTCACCTTTTTGCTCCCCACGCGCCTAATATGCGTCCTCTGTCCCATCCCCCCCGCAGATGCTCGCTTAGCATCAAGATGGCTCTAGCAAGTGTCTTATCAGATCAAACTGCTCACGACGGAGCAGCACCAGCAGCGGCCCAAAAGTTCTGACAGCCCGGCGCCCGGCTGAAGCCACATCCACGGCGCTCCAGCACCGTTCACATCTGTGCCGGTTCCGGTGGGTTGCGGAATTAGCTGGTAACGAAGAAGTTAATATACATTACCGTACGACACACACACACACACACACACACACACACACACACACACACAACACACACACACACACACACACACACTCAACGTCTTGCACAGCAGGGCGTAGGTGGGGCACGACGGCACGGAGTATGATTGTGATCCTTTGCGACTTTCCCGCGGATGAAGCCACGAACGAGGGAATGAACCGAAAACAAACACACGGGACCACACAAAATGGCGAGCGGCGGAACGGTGCGAGGGATGGGGGAAAAATGGATTAGAATGATCCGTGGCCGGGGCAATGTCCCGTGGGCGCGGCACCGGAGAGCGGGAAATAATTTACGCAATTTTCTTTTGAAGTTGCGCTCTGTTTTTCTTCCATCGGGTTCGTTTTCTTTTGCTCCATCCTTTTGTGTGAGTGTTTTTTTTTCTCACACACAGTGAAGGCGTGTGTGGGCTGGTATGAACAGTAGTCCATATATATTTGCACCGTACGTGTGTGTGTGTGTGAGTGAGTGTGTTTGCCTTGTGCGAACATTCCCATTTTGGCGAGGAATGTTGTCTTTTTTTCATTTATTTCCTGTGTTGCGGTTCGTTTCTGCGTTCATTTATTTCTCCACCGGCCTTTTTTTCCCATGGTGAGAGGGAAGGGAAAGGGAGGGAAGAAAACGGGAATCGTCGCTTCCACCGAGCCGAACCAAACCCTTGCGCGCCCGGTGCTTGATAATGAGGATAATGGGAGCGATAGGTTAAATTATGAGACCGATGACGGCGCATGACGCTCGCTGCGGGATGCTGTGGGACGGCCGGCCGGTTCGCTGCTTACCTTGGCCCTTCCACCGTGGTGGAACTGCTTGCGCCCGAGCCAGTCCCCCGGCGACATTAAAAGCAGAACCGGACCGGGTCCGGCTGTTTTGGTTTTATTTGTTCCCTCCCATCTGCAGCGCTGTGGGTTGCGGACACTTTGGGTTTTGCATTACGGATCCAATTAATTAACTTCGTTTTTGTGCGTGCCTGTGTGTATGCCTGCGTACCTTGCTCATCAGTCCCGAATCCCGGCAGCTTGCCTTTTTGACCATTCGATTTCGGCCACTTCATCTTCTTGGTTTCCGGCTTTCCCGTGCGGCAGATGAATTGAGCTGGGCTGGCCTAAGCGGTACTTTGCGTCTGTCAGTACGCTCAGGGCATCGATCAAACCTGGCCCACAAAAAAGGACAACTGCCGGGGAGGACAACTCTGCTCATCTGCGTGAATGCGAATGGGCGGAAATGGGCCGGTTGACTGATGAAGTTATGCACTCTCGCGGCTGGAGTTGTTCTGTTTTTTTGTTTTTATTTGTATTACCTCCGACAATGAGCTACTCTGTAAGCAGCTCTGGGCAGATGGTTGCTTTGAGTGCGTGTACTATCAATCGTCGGAATATGTTTCGTATTTATATCATTTCATGTAAAAGCTTTTTAGCTCTGGGGCGGGAGGAGGCCGCACTCCATTCAAAGGCAGAGCGGCGATGGTAGATGCAATTTGTATTTGATTTACCTTGTAAATTGCTCTCGTATTGCTGATGCATTAGCAATCAATTCTGAGTATTTGTTGGATGCACGAACTGACAGAGCGGTTCAGGGTAAAGGAAAACATTTGCATCTCGACGGTCTTTGGCTGGGAGCGTTGAGGGTATGCAAAACCAATTATTTGTGACAATTGTACCAGCTTTGTTCATTACCAAGAAACATTGTGAAAACAATTGTTTACCTATGTTTTCCGAGCATGCTTTCGAAAGCGGGGTTGACATTCTTTGACACTGACGTCCTATGGTAGGGAAGAATGTCAACGTTTTGCAACATCGCGTTGCAATCAAAATCGGGAAGATTATCATCTTGGACAAGAACACTTAAGAACTCCATCAAACAAAAAGAGCCTTACATTACCTCCAGACGACGAACCTCTTTTCACAATGTTAACAACTGTCTCTGTAAAAATATATCTAAATGGTAAGTTTTTTAAGTTGGAAATTCTTTCAAAATAATTTCAAAGAATTTGAAGAATTTCAAAAGTATGCAAGAAATTGGTGCCACTATCAGTAGGTAAAGTGCAACATGTTAAGCAACATTCAGGAACAAACTAAGTTTACAATAGTGCATCGCCTCGTGGATCTACTGCAGATCTTAGGCTCTACTTGTGTTGTTTCTATTTTTAGCAGTGTTATGCAATGATTGAGTTACAGGGTTTTCGAGGATTATATAGACATATTCAGCGAGTTGTAGATTCGTTCAGGCATATAATAGACTCTTTCAGCGAGATATAGAATTTTTCGGAAGTAGGCGTTGACATGTTCAGTTATACTGTAGAGCTGTCACTTTCGTACCCCTTGGACTGCAGCTTGGATCATTCTCATCAGAAGGTAAACAAACGGTTTTCGTGGAGGCTGCAGCCTCCCATCCATGCAGACACCCGATCTACGTCAGGTCTTGCTTCACCTGGTCCAGCCATCGAGTTCTCTGTGCTCCCCTGCGCCTTATGCCGAACTGGGGATCGCTGTCCAACACCTTCTTGGTGGGGCACAAGTCCGGCATCTTCCTGCCTCGTGGTTCATCCTTCTCCTCCACGCTCCATGCTCGAACACACCGCCAAAGATGGTCCGGAGAATGCGTCGCTCAAACACGCCCAGAGCGTTTGCATCCTCCACTCGGATGGTCCAAGATTCATCGTCCGTAGAGGAGCACCGGACGAATCAATGTGCCGTATATCTCACATTTCGTGCGGACTCGAAGTCTTCTGGATCTCAGCAGTCGGTGAAGCCCATAATATGCACGATTCCCCTGCACAATGCGTCTCCGGATTTCGCTGTTGATGTCGTTGTCCGAAGTAACGACCGTCCCGAGATAGCAAAACTCCTTTACCACCTCGAGACTGTCGCCGTCAACTAATACACTGCTTCCCAGATGGTCTGAGTCACCGGCAAGCAGGTACTTCGTCTTCGTCGCATTGATTCTCAATCCAATTCTTGCTGCTTCGCGTTTGAGTCGGGTGTACGACTCACACACCTTCGCTGTTGTCCTGCCGATGATGTCGATGTCATCCGCGAAGCCAAGAAATTGGATAGACCGGTAGAGGATCGTGCCTCGGATGTCGTTGTCCAGCCCCGTGCCTTGAATGACACCTTCCAGGGCGATGTTGAAGAGCAGACAGGAGAGTCCGTCACCTTGCCTCAGACCCCTGTGAGATTCGAACGATTCCGACATCAAGTTCGACACTCTCACCTTGCACTGCACCCCGTTCATGGTGGCCTCTAACAGCCGGGAAGGGAAGTGGTACCGCTGCATGATGCTCCATAGCTCCTTCCGGTCTATGGTGTCGTAGGCCGCTTTGAAGTCGATGAACAGGTGGTGTGTTGCGATCTGGCGCTCTCGGCACTTCTGGAGGATCTGCCGTAGAGTGAGGATTTGGTCGATGGTGGATTTGCCTCCAACAAACCCAGTTTGGTAGCTGCCGACAAAATTTGTAGCAAAGGGCGCAAGTCTGCAGAACAGGATCTGGGATAGGATCTTGTAGGCGGCGTGCAGGACTGTGATGGCTCGGAAATTCGAACAATCCAGCCTGTCGCCTTTTTTGTAGACTGGATCTTTTTTGTAGACTGGGTTCGGGTAATCGGGGATGTTATGCTATTATTCGCTGATGAAGCATTTCAAGAAACTTAATATTTTGCCACGACATGGACTACTTTCTTCTTCTTCTTCTTTGGCACAACAACCGCTGTCGGTCAAGGCCTGCCTGTACCCACTAGTGAAGTGAGCTTGGCTTTCAGTGACTTATTGTTACCATAGCAGGATAGTCAGTCCTACGTATGGGGGCTCGGTCTATTCGGGACTAGAACCCATGACGGGCATGTTGTTACGTCGTACGAGTTGACAACTGTACCACCAACCGGGGACTACTTTAATCTTAGAAAAAAGGGCCATTGATACGACATAATTCAGGAATAGATCAGAGTTCTATGGGATTGCAAAGACCAAAAAGTGTAATTTTGATTTCGTGAAAAAATGGCCTCCATGACCTTTGAACTTTTACCAAATAGACTTTGTTGGAGGCAAATCCACCATCGACCAAATCCTCACTCTACAGCAGATCCTCCAGAAGTGCTGAGAGCGCCAGAACCCACACGCACCATCTGTTTATCGACTTCAAGGTGGCCTACGACATCATAGACAGTCATGAGCTATGGAACATCATATAGCGGTACCATTTCCCTGGGAAGCTGATCCGGCTGTTAGAGGCCACATCGGGGTGCAGGTGAGAGTCTCGAACTTGATGTCGGAATCGTTCGAATCCCACTGGGGTCTGAGGCGAAATCCGGAGACCCTTTTGAGCATTGTGGAAATCAGCGCATTCCACGGGCTTCACCATATGGTGAGATCCAGAAGACTTCGAGACCGCAGGAAATGAGAGTTATTTCACATGTTCATTCTTCCGGTTGCTCCCCTATGGAGTCGGTGTGTTCGAGTATGGACTTTGGAGGAGAAGGATGATATACTCACGAACGGCGAAGACTGGCAGGATACGATGGCTAGGGCATGTTATATGGATACAGGGCTCTTGCCCCACCATCCATCCAGTTTGACAAGAGACGCAGAGGAGCACACCGAACTCTGGATGGCTGGATCAGGTGAAGACACCTCCAGGAAGACCTGTTGGAGATCACTCCACACGCAAGACCTGTTGGAGATCGGGAGTCTACATGGATGGGAGCCTGCAGTCAGTGTGTGAGTGAGCAGACCAAGAAAAGGGAGGGAGAGATAAAGAGAGAGAGAGAGAGAGAGAGAGAGAGAGAGAGAGAGAGAGAGAGCACAGGTCTATCTAGCTTGCTGAAGTAGCGGACTTGGGTAGCTTTCAAAAAAGGAATTCAAAAATGTTTTTCTGTAATCTGAAGCAACGTCAGCTGCTACTTCCAGATATTTCAATAATGATTTAGATTCTGCATTCTACGAAACCTCTTCAATGTGAAACGATTTCTACAGGTGTCCGGGATCTTTCCAATGCAAGGTGTCTATATTACCAGAAATTCCAAAACTACCCTATCTTATCCTACAACCATCAGTCTAGCCAGAATTTTTTAGGTCCTAGTATGCCTTGCTTTGCCTAATACCTTACATTTGCTATCGTTGCTTTATGGTCTAATTTTGAACAATGATCTGTTTATGTCAGCAATGCAGCGCTATTACCGTTACATCTGAATCATTTAATTACACAATGTTGTGATGCGTTCGGTATTTCTAGCTGTGCTGCTCCATTCCCCTTTTGTTGGGGTGTCAATTTAGCAGAACTTCCGCCCACTCTAGGAACTAGCACTCTACTCAACCCTGGTACACCCATCGCCCCCCCCCCCCCAGGGCAGAGCAAAAAGGTCGCAATTAAGTTGAATCTAATCAAATCAGACACACCTGCAGCGCACTCCACTCGAGCGGCCGCAAAAGTACTCGCCAACATACAAACCTGCTTCCCCCGCACGCTGTGAGTGCGCACACGGGGCACAAGTATGGAAGAGTGGACATTCGCGGAAAAGCAATCAGTTTGATGTTTGCTGGCGTGGCCACGCTTCCGATAGCCGGTGCTATTGTTTCATGTTTCTGGCGTCATCCCATTGCAAGCTCGGCCCCAAAAGGGCCCCCATTTGCATGATGGAAAGCGCAAACTGCTTTTGTGCGCCACTGGACTCGCCCCGAAGGCAAATTGTAACAGTAGTTTTGAACCCGGGGACCAGTGGCAAGGGGCATTATGTTTTGATTCCACACGTGTGGCAGCCTCCCGGTTTCTGGGAATATGTCTTCCCTATGTGTGTGTGCGCTGTTTTGATGCTGTATTTTCGGGTGTTCGGGGCAGGGCGCAGCTCTTTCTGGTAGGAATTTAATTGGAATTCCTATCGATTGTGCTGCGTAGCGAAACGGATCCAAGTTTGTGTGAGCTCGTTGTGTGTGCTTCCACCGTACGATCCTACCGAACGAGAGGCGCGGTTTTCTTCGACCCCTTTCTCTTTTGGCCCGTCCTTCTTTTTAAAGAGCTTTTCGAGACACTTGGCACAACATTCCTGCCCACGTTTTTATTCTCGTTTTTGGGGGTTTTTTTTTGGGGGGACGGGCCGAAATTTGAGCTGAAATACGTAAAACCGAATCGGGAATAGGAAGATATTAAACTTTCATATATTGCCCTTGACTTTAAGCTGCCGCTCTCGCCGTGCCCCTTGGGCGGGGGGGAGGGGCAGCGCTCTGCTGCGCGATATTCAATTATTGCGTCCGCTTATCGGGCCGTTTCCATCGGGACGTTGCCATTGCGGCTCCATTAGCGTTAGGATTGGTCACGTCGAAGCGTATTAAACCGGCCATAAGGCAGCGCCCTGTCCCTGCCCGTCGCTGCACTTTTCCCCTTTTTTGCCATGCGTCGGAGCGATAAAAATAGGATAAACATTTTCTGGCGAGCGAAAAATGGCCGACAGTAACTTAAGTTGCCCAAATTCGAAGTAACGCTGCTTCCGTAAACAGTTACCTAAAGCAGTGCACGCTCTCTAAGCCGTTCCGATACGATGTAAAATCTTAAAAAACGTTCCACGTTCCACCGGGAAACAGAACACGGTGAGGGGGGGGGGGAGGGGTGGAGATATAGACGTCGGCGTAACGCGCGCGCCATCGAGAAATATCCGCACGGGTGCAAACATTCCACCACCTTGACGGCTGCCACTCACAGTCGCGCGTCCGTCGTTTTAATCGCGCAAACGATTGCGTTCGGCAACTACCACACGGAACGAGACGTGGCATATGTTTCCTGTCGCTCATTTTTTGTTTTCTTTTTTTTTGTATTTTTTTTTTTTTGGTTTGCTGTACCGTCATGGTTTATTTTGGGTCGTCACAGTATTTATTGCCCGAATTTTGCCCATCCATTGCAAACGGGAGAAGAAAGCAATGAAGCAAATGGTGCTCCCGCCAGAATTGTATCATCTTTTGTAGTCTTTGATTTGTGTGTGTGTGTGTGCTTGCTCGCTCGGGGTGACACACGGTACACAAATGATCAATTTTGAGTGGAAGGTGAGCAAAGATTAGGAATGGTATTTATTTAGCAGCACTCTGTTCCTGTTCGGAGTGTTATTTCTTTTCCCCTGCCGCGTTTTGCTCGCAACAGGTACGCCTCCCATGCTAATTTTCTTTCTTTTTCGGTTCCCCACAAGCCCAAAATAGGTGCGTGAAAGGGACGCGGAAGGAAATTGATGGTTGAATAATTCAAAAGTTTAAACATTTTTCTTTTTCTTTCGGTACCTTCGACTAGTAAAAGTGATTGATTTAGTGCAGCAACCAAACATTAACCATCCCGTGCTAAATGTGAATGATTTTTAAATTTTTGTAAGGCTTTTAAAATAAACCCATAAAACATAAAACCAAAATTTCAAATCAACGCTCACTCGCGTCGCTTCCAAATGTCACCGCACTTTCGAAGAATCGGTCACGCAAATTTCTGGCGAAATTCATTCCCAATAAGAAACGACACAGCGAGCGCACGGCAGACTTGTGTTTGAAAAATGGTGATTGCCGATTACCGGGAACTGACAATCGGGCACGAACACGGTTCGAAACGCACGGTGGCAGGTGTTTGGTGCACATTTTGCTTGCGGTTACTTTAATGAAGTGAAATGCAAATTAAATTAAGCGTACACAAAATACTTAAGGCTGCATTTGATTTCGTCAATAATTCTACATTCTTGGCTAAATTGACTCGCCCAGGTATTTCAACGGACATGTCAAGCTGGCTAGAAACCTGCCTAAACCGCCACAAATCTCGCGTAAAAACAAAATTTAATTTAATTTAAACGTTCTTGCCTCAGGGCGGTAATTTGGGCCCCTTGCTGTTTATATTGTTTATAAACGACATTCAATTACGGTAATGACCGCAATAGAAGGCAAAATTCATTCCTTGTCTTTATGTTATTTTATTTTATTTTATTAATTGCTCGGTCACGTTGGGTTACAGCAAAGGTACTTACTGACTAGAGTGTACAATTATTCGGGAGTAAGAAGAGGCCGTAAGAGGAGGAGCTGGAAGGACTTTATGGTACGGATAAGGAGCGAAGACGGGATCGGTAGACAGGATAGGATAGGTTGAAATCGAACAGATCTGAAGTACTATTAAAAGACGACATAGCTCTTACAAAAGGCTCATTGCGAGCAAAACGTGTACGACATATAGGTAGCTGGAGACGAAAACGATAACGTAAGGTAATGGACAAGGTACATACAAATGTAAGCGCGTCAGAAGGGAAGGAGTATCAATCGTATTAAGCAATATGTCAGCAACGAAAGAAGCCTGAGCGACCGAGAGGCGGTGCTCCAACTTGGCAAGGCCTAATAGAGTGCATCTATCGTCATACGAAGGAAGCGGAATAGAGTGATGACCCAGCGACCTACGAAATACAATACTCGTAAAACGTCTCTGGATCCTCTCAATCCTTTGGAGCAGAGATACTTGGACAAAGAGACCAGATGATACAGGCATATTTCAGCACAGAACGGACCCAACAACAATACAGGGACTTAAGACAAAAAGGATCGCGAATTTCAGTGGACATGCGACAAATATAACCAAGACTTTTGTTGGCCTTGTTGATGGCATAGTCCGTATGCTCTTTGAAAGAGAGACTCGGGTCAAATAAGACGCCAAGATCCTTAGACAAGGACACACGGGTAATAGGGGCATCACAGACACTATAAGCGTGAGTTTTACTTGTAGAGGAAGACAGGACATTTTTCAGCACACAGGACTAAACCGTTAAAAGCACACTAAGTAGAGAATTTACAGAGCCAGGATTGAAGGACTAGACAATCAGCTGTAGAAGATACAGGAAGAAAAACTTTAACGTCATTCGCATATAGCAAGAAGCCGGTAAGAGGAAGGATAGAAGTAAAGTCATTGAGGAACAGAATGAACAGTAAGGGACTAAGGACACTACCTTGTGGGACACCCGAAGAACTAAGAAAACATTCAGAGAAAGAGCCACAGATTTTAACTACATAGGAACGATTCTCAAGATAAATTAGGCTGTGATATAGAGAGGACAAAAACACATTAGGTTGGTGGACGCTGAGCGATGGGGCATAAAGCCGTGTTGCTCCGAAGAAATATAATTTTTTACACAAGGCATTACAGATAAATGGACAATTGACTCGAGGATTTTAGAACACGCACAAATAATAGAAGACATATCACTTGTCTTTGCTAAGTGCTGTGCGTCGAATCTGTTAAAACTGGGTGCCTGACAAATGTAGTGTTGTTAGTTTTGCTAGTAAGAATCGTCCCTTAGCTTATACCAGTCTTGACAACATTCCGCTTGCACGTAAAATTGAGATCCATGACCTTGGCTGAGATTCATTATCATTTTTGACAGTAATCGTACGTTTCATGACCATCACCAGCCTATTCTAGACAAGGCGAATCGTATACTTGGTTTCGTAATGACAAATGCTAGAGACTTTAGATACCCGATGTGCCTGAAACCAGCCTGCTGCTCACTAGCTCGCTCAATTTTGGAGTATAATTCAGTAGCCTGAATGTAACCCTTTCTGCTAGTTGGATCGGTAGACTTGAGTCGATAGAGAGCAGGCTCACTAGACTAGCTATTGGTAATCTGCTGTGGCTTTGTGGCCCTACTAATAATATACAGGGGTTTCCGAGTCAATTTCAAATGTCAACATCATTTTTCATTGCTTGCTGAGATGTTTTTCAACAGATGTTAAATGTTATTGGTTATGGTTATTGCTTCAAAAAGCATTTTTCAGTTCCTTCCGTTTGATTTTCAACACATCACATGCTGGACTGAGTTTGAGAGTTCTTTGTGATGTGTAGAAAATCATGAGGAAGAATTGAATTTTTTGGTAAGATGAAAATACAATTTTGATATGACAGCTGTTTAAAAACATCCTGAAGGTGGTGAATAATTATGTGCACATTGGAGATTGGTTCGGAAAACCCTTTAAGCTACTGCGACCGTTGCTTTTGATTAGGATTACATTATTGCTAAAACTCATAGATAGATTGTCGCTCCTTAACATTTGTATGAAATCTTTTGTGCACCTCAACTAACACTCAGGTTTAGAGAAATATTTAGAATTGCCACACTGTACCACCGACTATGCCAGCAATGTCCCAGTGACCGCAATGTGCAATGGGCAATTCAATGAATTTTTCAAATTTTCTGACCGAAATTGCTCATCATTATTTAAATAATAAAATTAAAGTATTATGGGCATTGATTTCGAGGGACATCAGGATTTAAAAAACAAAACTGTAATATAACAAGTCAAAGTAAACCTACTGAAAGAAATATAGTTACTTGATATAGATTGAAAATCTCATTTTTTCATCCATTAGTCAGATATGAGTCGATTTGAATTGGAGAAATGTGTTATTGCAGGTGAAATAATTGAGCGTTTTTTAGCTTGAATTTTGATAATACCAAAACAAACACTAATGATCGTCAACACAGCTGTATAAACATATTTTTCCTCTTCTTTCCCAGAGTTTTGTTGAAGGTTTTGCTTTCTTGCATATAATTCCAGTTTCTTCTTCTTTTGGCTCAACAAACGTTGCCGGTCAAGGCCTGCCTGTACCACACTACTTGTGGGTTTGGCTTTCAGTGACTTATTGATCCCCCCATAGCAGGATAGTCAGTCCTACGTATGGCGGCACGGTCCATTTGGGGCTTGAACCCATGACGGGCATGTTGTTAAGTCGTACGAGTTGACGACTGTACTACGAGTCCGGCTATTCCAGTTTACATATTGTTAATTATTAACATTATTAACATTGTTAATTATTAACATTAACATTTAACATAATGTTCGAAAATGTTAAAAAAATGTCTACGCTACAACCGTAAATCCTACTAATTATTATTTATATTACTTGACAATTTCATCAATGTGTTGTTAATATTTGCAGCAAATTTCAACTGCCCCTTAGCAGCTCGTTTTCAAGTTATAAGCATTTAACTATCAAAAAACTTTTCCTCTTTTGTAACGCTTTCGCATGCAATGTATGTGTGAGCGAGTAAAGCTGAGACGATGCAATTGATTCTTACCAGGAATCTCATCCAATACGCACTTATTTTACAGTAACTCGAGTGTTAATTTTATGTGTTAACACTGTTTGTATTAAAGTTATGGTACAGTGGCGCCATCTGGATGTTCAATATAGTAGAGCACACTGATCAGATCATCCAAAGAGTAAAACTAGTGCAATCGACGCATGAAAATCGAGAATAGTGAAACCCAGCTCATCGATGTTCGCATCAATTGCTCTGAGGAAAACCATTGTGTCCCTGGGGGGAACAGTTTTGGACTAATAATTGCGGTTTCTTTTTAACCAGTACATTAAAGCTCGTTAATTTTTGAAGACACAGTTTAAAATTCTTATTCGAATAAACGTTTGAGCTAAGAAAATTTAGTTTTTTTTTATTTTTAACGTACAAGGTGACATTGCTGACAAACATTAACATGAATAGTACCTCGGAGAAACTACTACCAACAACTAATGTACTCTGAAATAACGCTTTAATTAGAAGCAAAGTAAGAATTACGCGTACTATGAGCTTTCCGCTTTTAAGCTTGCATCAGAAACCTTCTTTAACATTAACACACTCACACACGCAAACAACGCTTTCCAGCTCTTGCTTTTTTTGCGAATGACAAATCAAAGCAGCTAGATTCCCTTTCATTCGATATGCAGGACCGCAAGCGCACGTCACGTGCTCGCGCAAGATTTCTGATTGGAATGGCTTCACAGTTCTGCCGGCGTTTTGCAGATGGTTTACCTCTTGCTGCTCTGCTGGTTCCTGGAAGCAAGGGTATAACGGAGCACCTTATGTGAGAAACAAAACTTTCCATCGCACGCAACGGTTTTGGGAGTGGCGGGGGAGAGAGATTACATCCAATCGGTAAACTGGCACCAAACACCCTAGGAGAAACATGCTAGGAAGAGAAGACGTTGCGCAGTGGGGGAGCTGTAAGCTCACAGAACAAAAAGAGGGGGGGGGGGAATTCTCGCGGTGAAAATTATGCTAAATTCTCCCTGCCGAAGGACAGGAGCGGGACCGAGGCGGATTCTTGTCGAGCAGTTCCGCGCAGGCAGCGCGTGAACACGATCGAGGAAAACAGAGGAAACTCTTCGCCATCCTCGGAACTCGCGTCAAAGTGGATGCTGTGCTTAATTTTCCCAAACCCGCCATTTGCGTGTGGTGGTGTTTTGGTTGGTGTGCTGCCGTACTGTTTGCAGCGTCTTGTTGACTTCAAATAGTGTACATTCGTGCCTGTGCAAACAACTATCCTCGTGTCGTTATGAGGATTTGGTTGTTTTTTCAATTTCTGATTTCATTTCGCCAACACACATTTGTTCTGCTCCACTGATGATGCTCTCTGTCAAGGATGCGGTTTATTAAACCGATTGCATTTCAATCGCAAGCGCTGCTAATGCGCAAACGTTCGCTGTCGGGAAGCGTGACTCCACCAGCTAGAATGTAAGGACGGCGGCCAAAAGTTTGACGTAAATTGACGCGAAACAACAAGCGTACCGACTGGCAGCGATACATGAAAGCATGCTCCCCACACCCCTCAAAAATGTACTTCCCGGTTTGGAATTCGCCCCACCTGCTCCTGCTCGAACGTTAAACCGTTAAATCTCTCCGCCGCGCGCACGGCAAATTTTGGAATTTATGCAAACAGAGCTTTCCGCGGCGGGCGAATGGGAAAACAATCGCTGTGTGTATGTGTTTCTGTTTCGCCACATGCGCTGCGTTTGTTTCCCGGTAGCACCTGTTGGACCATGGGGGACACTGGGTGGTGGGTGGGTGTGAAGCATATAAATTATGCTGCATAAATTATACCACACCACCGAAAGCAGCGCACGGTGTGAGCTGTTCACTTTATTTATCACCGCCTGCCCGCACACAACACTGAGGGAAGAAACAGGTAAATGAGAGAAGGAGGTGAAGGGGGGGGATATTTTCAACTTGTACTGATCAATACGACCGCCCCAGCCCTGCCTGGTGTCGGTGGCGCTGAATACATTGGCACTTGCCTTACGATGGGCGGCTTCTGCGGATTAGTTCGGGTTCGTCGTCAACGAGCGCAGTGGTTCAAAAATACCTCACCACCCCCGAAACACACACACACACATCCGCACACAGTACAGTTCATCACACAGTGTGACTGTATCCGCTGCCCCATTCCCCACCAAGATGCGCTCCAGACATGATGAATGATCACGCCGATTCGAGATGCCACCGACGGGGGACGGGGCTCGTTCGCGCATCGCCGCACGCGGCAGATTATTCATCCGGAATAATTTAGCCCTTCCGCGGGTTCGGCAAAACCGGTGTCAGGTGCGATCACTTTGATAATTCGTTACCAGGCGAACCCCCGCCCGACAGCTGTTTTGGCCGCCGGTGCCACTGTACGCCACTGTGTCTCTGTTGCTAAGTGCGGCCGGAGGCACAAACATATCTTCAGAATTACGTCCCCACAGCTCTGTGCAATCCATCATAGGTGCTGCTTTGGGTAATTTCACTTTTTTTTTATTAAATTACAATAAAAAACGTGTACATTATGATTTGAAAAATAGATTAGAAAAAATTGGCATGCGCCTAAATGTAGGCAGAATGGATGCTTGCGAGCTTTTAGTCAGTTTTGTTTTAAATCAAATTTGATTGACTTTTAGTAGCTGAATTGATGCCAGCACATCATGCAAGCCATAATGCTTCCCATTCTTCAGTGTTTAGCTGTGCAATGTGAAAACTGTTGCTTTTGTGTTTTTTTTACCTGCAAAACTGTAACTCTATCAAAATTGCACTATATTGCATACCTTCAGGCGTCAGCATGCCAAAACAAAAAAGCAAAAGAAGAACCTTAGGGTGGTAAATAAGGTAGTTGGAGGATAAATTACCAAGAATTAGACAATATTTAAAGTTTAACCAACCATCCCCTTATTGCCTACATGCATGTTGCATACATTTAGGCGCTTGGTGCGAGCTAGTAAACAGGTTATTGCGTTTTTGTTTTTCTCAATTCATATAATTAAAAAAAAACAATGTCATCTACAAATTTCCACTTAAAGAAGTACAATATTAGACTTTCCTATTGCTTATTCCTATTCCTATTGGCTGTATGCTGTTGCATACATTTAGGCGCTTAGCGTGAATTAGTATACAGGTTGATGCGTTTTTGTTTATTTATTTCTATAGAAATAACCAAATCCATTTCAATGTATAAATTTCCACTTAAACATGTTCTGTATGAGAGTTTAACCGTCTGGCAGAGTAAGACAGAGTGAGGAGCGAACTGTGTGATGGTGCCAATTTAAAGCGTTCTACCATATCACATTGCACTCTACCGTCTTAGTATGCTCGGTACTCAGAAAAAGCACTAAGTATGCACGTCCTAGAGCCTCTTCCATGGACTGTGTAACTGAGCAAAGTCAAGTCAATCAAAGAACGTTTGCCATTTCTAATGCCCCATCAAAGTATCCGTATGCACACACACACACACACATTGAGAGTGACGACTTACACGGAATAGGAAAACATTCTGTCAAACGCCAACCGCCTGACTGCCCAGGCCCCTCACGAACAACATTAATGCAAAGTTGCAGTTTTGTAAACGGCAAATAGGGAAAAGCGCATTCATTGCGTGTGGTGCGTTTTCATGCGAAGCGAAAAGGGGTTAACTTGGTTGAAAGCCTCCTGTGTTGTGTTTTGTGAAGCATTAAAATCTTCCTTATCGGTGCAATGCTCCCAAAGGTGGATAAAATTGGCCGAAACAAAGCAAGCCCATAACGCACCAAAACTACACCAAATTAAGCAAATCTTGCCTGCAAACACTATCGTCACAACTGTGCGCCCACAAAAACGACACTTTCCAAACCCTTGCACGTACCCTGGCGGGCAGGAGACTGTATTCTTGCACACGACGGCAACGGGGGGGAAGCCGACAGCGACACACCCACACGGCCCCGTCGTTAGCCGCCAACGCGGACGGTGGGTGTGCAAAGTGTGCTCTTTGGCAGGGCAAACTCGTGTGACGAGTGTACGTTGACAGGTTTCCTGTGCATTCAGCCTCCCGTCCGCCAACCGGCAGACCCCCCCCCCAACCTGCACACCTGTGCGGGAGATTTCTTGGAAAAAACAGGAGACAGGTTGCAACCCACGAAAAAAAAGGAATGTTGCGACACACAACCCCCAGTCCGGTGGACGGAGCGCTCAAGAGTTCATCTTGTTTTCCCGCTTGCACGCTTCCCCGAGGGGCTTCCCCATCGCCGTCTTCGGTCATGATATATTGGACAATTTCGTTAACAAGACAGGCAGCATTCTTCTCGCACTCTTGAGAAAGCGTCCACGCCGGCTGCAATGATAGCGTAACCTATAGCCCGGGCTCTTCAATTCTTCGCCGTTTTAACCTTGCTTTTCTTTGTGTCGTTCCGCTTTGCACTTCGTGTCGGTTTCAATATCTCTTTCTCTCTCTCTCTCTCTTTCTCTTTCTTTTTCACACATACACACACACACAGGCTCGCCCGCATGACGGTGGCGGAGACGTACGAGAACCAGGCGCACTACGACATCACCTTCCTGATGTTCGTCTGGATCGCCTTCCTGCCGACCATCATCGTGCCGTGGATCTATGCGGCCTGGGTGCTCTCGAAGTAAGTACCATTCTGTTTGCCTTCCTGCCCCCAACCACCTGCACCTTCCCGGGGCCAACAAGCTGCCAAGAGGCAATTCTTCCTCTTGCATCCGCCGCGGCGACCGCGCTCGTTACGGCGATGTCGACGCATAAACATAGCCCTACCTGTTCCATTCGACCAAGATGCGTTCGATAGGAAAATGGTGTTTCAAGAGGTGTTCGATCGGACCGCTTACCACTCTGCGCCAGCTTCGCTCCCTGCAAGAGGGTAGAATAATTGACAAATAGCTTCCGCAACTCGATGCCGAAGCCGGAATGAAAGGAAACCCCTGGACACAGTAGCCGATCGATAGTGCCTCGCCGCGCCAAGTCAAAATCAATTTGCACCATGTCCCTGTCCTTGCGGTCCTTTGCATTAGCTCGGCCCTTGAGATCACCTCAAAGAGCTGCAAAGCTGGCAGCACTGCATTTGGGTGGCATGCTTTTTAAGGTGGAAAGGCCATTAATTACGAGTACTCCGGGGCTTGACTTGCGGCGATTGAGCCATCTTTAATGTTCCATCCGGGAGGAACGATCCACTTTAAGACGGCCTTTTTTGCAGCCCTAGAACGTTCGACGCTTTCCATAAATTACGTAACGCTCACAGTGATGGTGGGAAAGCTCCTACCAGCGTTATGATTTGGAGTTAGGAGAAAATTGTGTTTTAGTAGCACAATTCAAGATGGTCTAAAATCTCCTGACTGGTACAATATAAATTCATAATTCATTTCAAAACATAGCATGACAGGGTACTTTAAAGCTAGGTATAAAGCATTACAGGCAGTGCCAATCACTTGCATGGTGACATTTTTTAAGGTACTCAACTCTTGGCCACTCACTTGGTCATTTCATTTTTGGCGTTACGTAATTGATGGACGACCCCCTAGATCGTTTATTTTTAAACAAACAATAACTTTCCTTCGCCAAATGGAGAAGCCAAACAAACACCCGCAACTAACTTTCTGCTTCTCTTCTTCCCCCTCTCTCCCTTCCCTTCTCTCAACCACTCAACCCCTCCACCAGACCAACAAAGGAGCGTCTCCGTGGCTACCTGCGGCTGTCATCCCGGCGCAACACCACCACCCGCTCGGAGCAGTCGCTGGACGAGCCGGGCAGCACACCCCCCGGCAAGAACGTCCCACCAGCCACGCCCCTCTCCTCCGTCGGGGTCCCGCTCAAATCCTGCGCCGCGGCGGGTGCAGGCCGGCCGGGCTCCCCGCCATCCCACCGGCGGACCGGCTCGCACGGCCGCCCAGGGGCACCGGGCAGCACCCGGACCGGCTCCCTCCACACCGACAACCCGCTCACCGTCACCACCTCGATGACGGAGCCGACGAAATCGCCCGCCGGCAGCAGCAGTGCGCGCACCGTCGAGACGACCATCTCCCGCCAATCCTCGATCGGGCGGCCCCGCCGCCAGCTGCCCCCGCCGCTCCGCATCGAGGAGAGCAACTTCCACCAAGCGCCCTCGGTCCGGTCGTCCTCCCGCACGCTCGCCTCCTCCTCCGCCACCGCCCACAACTCCTCCGTCCGGTCGACGGCGAGCCGGGCGAGCCGGGCGAGCAGCACCGCCCCGCTCTACCCCTCGCGCCGCTACAGCACCCACAGCCGGCAGCTCTCGTCCGCCCTGTCCCAGGCCGAGGACGAGGATGACGTCAGCTCGCTCGTCGGCAACAGCTCGGACATTACCTCCAGCACGTACTGCTGCACGGGCGAGGGGGCCGCCGGCGGCGGCGGCGGCTACGGGGACGATCCGCTCGGTGCGCGCCGCTCGCTGACGGGCCCGCTGGGCGCCCCGTACCGGCGGCGCAGCTCCGCCCAAACCGCCGCCTCCAGCCACCTGTCGGCCGCCCGACCACTCTACCCTCCACCCTCCGCCGACGAGCTGCGGGACGACGGGATGGTGGCGAGTGCGGGCGCATCCAATGGGGGGCCGCCGGCCCCCCACGACAACGACGACGACGAGGACGACGAGTCGGAGATCTTCAGCTCGGTGTCGCAGCCGTCCGCCCGCAAGCGCCCGGTCGGCATCCTCAAGGCGACGCCCTCGATCGTGTCGATCAGCGAGAGCGAGTACTCGTCGCGCAAGGGCTCGTTCAGCACGCTCTCCCGCGACCTCGAGATCATCGACCAGCTCGAGCGGGAGCGCAGCATGGACATCCAGGAGATGATCCAGCGCGAGAAGTCGTACGAGCAGTATCTGTCGCGCCAAAACTCCAAGCTCAAGTTCTCCACCAACTTTGACGACTACTTCGAGGCGGCGGCGGCGGCGGCGGCCGCTTCCCTGCCCGAGCCACCGATCGTGGCGCCGTCCCACCAGGCGGGCGGTGCGCAGCTGCCCCCGCAGCCCGGCTCCACCACGCTGGGGGGCAGCCTATCCCCGCGCCGGTCCCGCTCGCCGATGCAGCGGCGCAACAGCCAGCTGCCGCCGGTCGGTGTACCGCTCGCCCTGGACCGGGGGCAACCGTTCGGGCCGCGGCGCTCGATCGAGCTCGAGCGGCGCTTCCACCGGACGTACTCGACCAGCGGCTCCACCCGCAGCTCGACCAAATCGCGCGACCGCATCACCTTCCAGGACGACGTCTGAGTGTTGGGCCCGGGTGGTGGGGGTGGTGGTGGTGGTGGTGGTGATGGTGCGGCAAAGCTGGCGGTCCACCGGGCCGTCCGCAGCCCGGGCCGCGATCTGCTTGTGTAGATTGGCGCGACGACCCCACCACCAAACCACTCCCAGCCCAGCCCACAATTTTGATGAGGGGAGAGGGCAAGGGGGGAAGAAAACATTGGCCGATGTTTGCGTGTGTGTGTGTGTGTGTGTGTGTGTGTGTGTGTGTGTGTGTGTGTGTGTGGTGTGTGTGTGTGTGTGTGTGTGTGTAAAAATAATTACATACAGCCAGGGATGTACCAAATCGGGTATTTTCGAATTTGGGGGAAAAATCTCAGAAAAACGGTATTTTCCCGGGTAAATTGGGTTTTTTTCAATGGCGTAACAGTTAATGAAAGTTTTTGGCTGTTGGACGTAATTGGTATTTATGACATGGCTACGATGGAACGGTATCCAAAGGAAAATGGAAGCAAGAGTGCACATGTTAACAAGCATGGATGCACGAAGCTAGAATGATTCCAGTAGAATACATCTTAAATGACGAGCATAGCAAACATCAGAGCGCTACTACTCCTAACTGAAAGCGCTTAAGCACTTGTACTAGTGACGGGGTCATTCGGGTTAGGTCGGGTAAAAGTAGGTTCAATACCCGAACTGAACTCGCACCAACGGGGCGGAGTCGCTTATGCTTTTTCGCTCCTACTGCTGAACGACGGGCCGTGAAATGAATCGTAGGTGCCATCTCTAAATTCTACGAATGCTCGTGGATAGCGTCAGTTTCTATGTAGGGGAAGGTAGGTAAAGACGGACACGTGAAGGGAAATGGTAAAAATGTATGGATATATAAGTGCAATGATCATGAAAATGTGCATCTTACACTCATGTTTTATCAGAAAATGTGTTGAAACTGTTAAGTTTCAATCGATTTTTGCGGATTTATTTTTCATGAATGAAAAACATGTTTTTTTCGTGCAGTTTTAAAATATTCGAGTAAGACCACGAAGGGTAAGACAGACACCTGTAAAAACTCGTTGGAAATTGAATAGGTTTATTGTATTTTAACATATCCTATTGGTTTCCATATTCTGGTACGTACATAAACCAATTCCAGGCCAATTGGAACGACGGTTCATTCAGTCATGAATTTAGGAATTGTAAGCGGCGCTTGTAATACACCCTAGAATGCAGCATCTAAAGTATTATTTAAATATCGCTTATTATTATTATTATTATTGTTATTATTATTATTATTATTATATATTATTATTATTATTATTATTATTATTATTATTATTATTATTATTATTATTATTATTATTATTATTATTATTATTACTATTATTATTACTATTATTATTATTATTATTATTATTATTATTATATTATTATTATTATTATTATTATTATTATTATTATTATTATTATTATTATTATTTTTTATTATTATTATTGGGAATTACTCCGCGAAAAATCCATGACCCCAGTATTTGTTGAGGGACTTGTTAATAGTTAAAACCATTTTCCATTCAACATTTCATATTGTTTGTCGCATAGAATTTCTCATCTATTCCTGAACGATGTCGTAACAATGCGTCATATTTTTATTCCTTAAAGTCGTGACAAGATATTGGATTTCGTGAAGCGTCTCATCAGCGTCGAGCGAGTAATAACGAATGGTTACTATTTTGATCAGTGTTTCATTGCTCGCTTATTTCAGTACTTTTTCTAATTGTTGATTGGTTAATAGCTTCGAAATAGCCTTATTTAAGGTATTTGAAGAAATCTATTCATCACCAAACGATATAAGAAGTAAAATAAATCAATAAATTCGGTGTCCATTTTTCCCTACGATCCGACCAAGGATCTGTCTGTCTCGCTTGGTGTCAGAATGTTGAAACCACCAGAAAACTCTCGATTGCTCTCTTTCTCGTTATTTCGCCATTTTTTCTTTTTTTTTCAATAATGATCACGACAACTCATTCATGAAATAAAACTTTCGGAAATATAAACAATGCAAGTTGTAGAGCTTAAAATCCGAAGTAGTCAAATTAGATCCACAAAGAGGTACACACGATTGAAAATTTATTTTGTTCGTTGATTTAACCAACTTTGCATATATTATGCCAAAAATGTTCTCAAAAGTGTTGTTCAACTTTAAGTTAGGATTGTTGATTTTTTTCGCAAATTACCTTTTTCATGCATTTATGAGAATTGTCCATCTTCCCAAGCAGTGTCCGTCTTTACCTACCTTCCCCTATAACTCATCTGTTGAAAGTTCATCATTACATCGAGTCGAGCATCATTTTCATGTGGCCCGCCAAGACCATTTTGTTACAAATTGTTACAATTTGTACAAATTGTTCATAAACCAAGAACCAAGAAGACATCTTCAATGGATAAAAAAGCTCATCATTGTTTCGTTAGAAATAGAATAACATTTATTGAATGTTTAGGTAAAGATATCATTTATTATCCTAAACTGCGTATAAAAATATGGAAATGTTTGTTTTATATGAACATTCGAGAATTTTTTTTAATGTAAGTGGCAAACATTAAAATTCCATTCAAAATTTCATGCATTCAAAAATACCCTTTATTTACCCGGGTAAAACCGAAAAGGGTGAAAACCCGGTAAAAACCCCAAAACCAAAAAATACCGGGTAAAAAGCTATTTACCCCACGGTACAACACTGCATGCAGCCATTTGGCACGATTAGGACCCGGGGTGTGTCGCCAAACCGCCAAACCCTGACCTTACGTGTGTGTGCGTGTGTTTGAGTGTGTGTTCGGGCCATTGCAGTTTTCCCACCGGGGACGATGTGGTTAGCGGTGGCACCACACGCCTTCCCTTTTTGGTTGTTGTTTTGTTTTTCCCGTGCACAAACAACCCAACCCGACGGGACACGTGTCTCCCCGACCTCGCTCAACACACGCACACGACCGGTAAGGGGGTGTTGTGGATGTTTTGCATCGTTTAGCTTATTGGTTTCGCGGCCAGAAGGGCGCTCCTCCCGTAGGGATTTCCCACACCGGGGTGGGCGTTTGCGGCGTAATTGCCCGGGCGGAGTTGCTAACGGCTGGAACGGGATACGCCCCCACACTGGCTACACCCCGCACCCAGTTTACACAACACACTGCGGCACACACACACACACACACACACCTGGTGCGGTTTGCTGTTTATACTGGTTTGGGATTCCCACACGACAAACGGCCAGCAACAAAGCGTTAAGGCGGAAAATTCAACCACTCGCACACATTTTTAGCGAGGATGGTGTTCTTTTGTTCTGTGTGGCCCGGGAAAGTTTCCAACTTTTCGAGTACCAAGTGATTCAATGACAGTGTACACTGCCATTTACCTTTTCACTGGCCGATAATGAGGCTTTTGGAGCTGTAATTTTGCCATTAAGTCCACGATTAAATTGTTTTTATTTGGCTTTACATTTTTGCACCTTGGCCCGCGGCTTTGCTGGTTGCTAGAGCCATTTTACTTTTGCACGCACCGCTCTCCGAGCGATTAACTGTTTGGTAATATTATCCTTTAGGCTTCGGCATTACATTACACGTCCACAAAAACTGTTACAGTGACCAAAAGCGTTGTAAGTCCTTGCTTTTAAACGAATTCTACGCTGTGGATTAACGTTGATACAAACTCTCGCCCGTATCTGCGAACTGAAACGATGAAGGTTGAAAAGAGGTTTACTTTTTGACAGCTATCTTTCTCATTTGTGATTTTAAGTTACTGCAAGCGATTAAATCCTTCTGCAGGATGACAGAGGAAGCTATAGGAACCGGCTTACTAGGAAGAAATGCTCCGAAGGGCTTCCCCTAGAGCGACCCATGAGCAACTTTAGGCAACAAAACAATCTCGAAACACACTCCACGAGCTCCAGCAAGTTCGCTCCTTTGATGTGACATTTAAACATGGCAATATAATTCAGCTTTCGGACAGTAATGTGGTCTTGATAGTCGTCCGCAAACATGAGGCGACTCTTGCATAAACTGTTTGGTTTTGATTTTAATCTCAACTTTTGATGATGAAACGTTCCAAATGCCAGTTTTGAACATTCTATGTTTTGGTTCGAAATTTGCACCCCATTTTAGGACGGTAGAGAGAGGTAAGAGAAACTGTCGTATACAAAAGGCGTGGTGAAGCACAGTAGCTTACAGTCGCTCTGCATTTACAGTCGTTGCCACTAATGTTTGGCTCTACCATAGGTATTTTTGTCTATTGAGGACCAATTTTTGACAGCGTGTCTAAGGCATCAATTTTCGACTGTAAGACTATGTTTTGCTTTATTTACAAAATGTAACGTAATTTTTGAATGTTTATAATTACATTGAAAAACAAAATAAAGCAAACGCAATGCCAATTTTGGTAGTTTTTAATTTTTGTTTAAATTCGTCTAGATGTAAATAATGGTTTTATAATTTATTAATTTTCTTTTTTTTTTTGAAAAAAAATCGAATAACATGATTTTTTGTAGTGATTTTTAATAGTTTTTTTACATCTGTCAAAGGATAAATTTACCAGTATTGGATAGGTTAGTGCAGCTCTTTCACAAAAAACTGCTCGTACACTTATATTTTTTATTATTTTTCACGAAAGTGACGTTATTTTGAACGATTAACTATCGTATTATCTTGTGATTATTTTTATTAGCCGATTTAAATGTATATTTTAGAGATATGGGTGAAAATGGGAACACTTTTTTTGTTCCAATTTTCGGCAGTTAATATAAAAAGTTTTACACACTCACTTTTCTAAAATTGCTGTTGAAAAGTTGTTTTTGTTGCCCAGTTTTATCATTTTGCTGGTAGCTGTTACAGTCCGCCAGCCAAAATTTGGCTGCAACGACTGTACTTCTGCAAACCCTAGGACGCTTAAAGCTCGCTTCCGAGGATGAGCTAAACACGTTCCCAAAGCCTATTTTGTCACAACTGTGACTCACTGTCACCGGTTGTGTTACAAACTCTCGAACAAAACCATTTTATTTTTCCGTAAGCGACGAACCTTCCGGCAGAGCTCATTACTCAACGTACCATCGACAACAACAATGGCTCAACCGGTGACTCGTTCGAAACCAACGATCATCTTCATCATCCGCGAAACAAAAGAATGTCACCCACCCACAAGGGACCAGTGCTGGAATGGAGTGAGGCTTAGTGTTCGCTACGGTTGCTGGTGCTGCTGCTGCTGCTGCTTGCAACGCATCATGCCGTGAACGTTAATTATCGCACGTTACCGGGACGCACACTCGGTCGCGCTCGATTGGGAATATTGGGTAAAATTGAATGAGGCTCCAACCATCGCCGCTCCGGTGCCCGCTGCACGGATGCAGAGGATGTAGTTTCCGGAAATTAATTTAAATCTGCCCGTGCTTGCCGGGCGGCCGCCACTTTGTGCGATAATTTTGTACCATTAATGTCCAATTACCGTCCGTGCGCATCGTTTACCCTTTCTGACTATAAGCTTGCACACTCAAGCGTGTGTGTGTGTGTGTGTGTGTGTGTGTGGGGGTATGTTGGTATCCTTTAAAACAACAGTGTTTTGCCGCTCTTCTGTAATGGGTGTTTGATGGGGTTCGCAAAATGTCACCAGCTGGGGTGCGAATCGGTTGTATGAAAAGTTCGTCACTTTGCTTTCGTCGACTGACGGCAATCGAGCGTGCACAAAAAGGCACACATTTATATGCGATGTATGGCAGGGGGAGAAGATGAAGAGGAAGGGAAAGGAAAGATGAGTGGCAGATGTGAACCGGGCTACCCTGCATGCACACTGTTAGTCTTTAAGTAAATCTCACGGCGTGAAGGTCAGGTCAGTTATAGATGTAAGAAAATCATTGAGCGATGCTTGATCCGGTGTTAGTTTAGGGGGGGGGGGGTTAAAGGGGGGGTTTGTTGGGGACAACTTTATGATCGACACTTTGTGCGATAAACTGTACACACGACACAAAACAAGGAGGCACGAGAAAATCCCAATTCGTAACGAACGCGCTTCAAGGCGGACACCGATCTCAGTGTGGTATGTGTATCGAATGCTGCCGCATGTGTGTGTGTGTGATTGTCATTGTCAATAAGCAAAACACGTAGCTGATAACTGTTAGCAACACTCCGGACAGCAGCACCAGCCGACAAGACCTACACTCTTAGAAGCGGCGCAAGCTGGTGCATCCGGTTTACTGTGTTTTTGTTTTTTTTTTTTCGTAGCAAGTAGTTTCTAGAACATGGCGCTAATCATACATACAGAACGAGCGAACCGCACGTACGCCCGTGTGGAAGGAGCGGGGTAAGGTAGTAATCGTATAGCAAGCAGCATGCTAACGCACACACACATACACACACGCACTCATAAGATTTATCATCGTTTATCCCTCCTGTTGTCGTTATCCTTTGCTGTTGTGTAAAAACTGTACCGAAGGGCTCAAAAAGAGCGTGCTGTGGGTGTGTGTGTGTGTGTGTGAGAGAGAGAGTGTGTGTGTGTATGTGTGCTTGTGTGCTAACTAGCAGATGTACATGGTGTTGCAATCACTGCGGCACGCAAACGACTAAATAAAGCACAAAAACCGAGCAGTGACGTCACGAGGCAACGAATACAAACACTGCGAGAGAGAGAGAGAGAGAGAGAGAGAGAGAGAGAGAGAGAGAGAGAGAGAGAGAGAGAGATAAAGAGTAGTCACTTGCAAACCGTCTAACGGCGGGCTAGATCAAGCGGGATCTGAAGGGAATCAAGCGGCACCCTGAAGCGACGGCTGGTGGCACAGGTTTTCCAAGAGGCGTGGCCCCATCTTTTTTAAACGTTTTTTTATTTGTAGCATTTAGGGTTATGATTTTTAAAGAGTTTTTTTTCAAGTCACTTTCGAATGTGAATATTGTTATTTCACCGCGTGCAAGATGTTATTCCACATCATTTTGATATTTCATTTCTATTATACTAATTTTTAATTTCTTCAGCATGATTTTCAACACTTCATCGATTTTTTGCCATCGTTTTTTCACCGGAATTTTACAACACGTAAGACGCAACAAAATCCTTTACAGGGTTTCCTAAGTCACTTTTGAATGTGCGCATCATTATTCGCCACCTTAAAGATGTTTTTCAACAGCTGTCTAATGATACTTTTGGATCAAAATAAGATTTCAATTGTTCCACATGATTTTCAACACAACACATACAAGAACTGTCAAAATCAGTCCAGCTTGAGACATGTTGAAAATCTTATATCAAAACTGAAATTTTATTAAGATGCAAAATGGTGTCTTGAAAACTGTTGAAAATCATCTAGAAGGTGGTGAATAATGATGTGCACATTATAATGATGTTGTACTAATCTTGATGAGATGCGACATCAAAGCTCTAGTGAAAAAAAAATGGAAATAGACCTTTGAAGTGTTGAAAATCATACTGAAGAAATGATGAATTATCATAATCGAAATGAAATACCGGAATGATGTGTAACAACATCTTGCACGCGGTGAAAAACTATTTTTTTACATTCGAAAGTTACTTGGAAATCGCTGATAATGTACTAATATAGAAGATTTTCATCTATTTTTACACCACTGTTACATTCTTGCACAATGTCATTTTTGGTTCCTGCCTCAGAATGGCTCAGATTCTGAACAAAATGAAAAAAAAGTATAACATTTCACTATCGGCAATCGACCCTCTGGTGAAGCCACTTCTAACAATATTCTATTTCATATCAACTGTCTCGTATTAAATTACCCTCACATGTAACAGGCATGCAGTAAAGTCACAAATGTGTGTGTAACCCAACGACCTGATTGCTCTCGGAAACCTGTCCCACCTGGCTGTGTTTTAATGGTTAAAGGAGAAAAAAAATATAAACACAAACCGTGGTTTCAATTTAAATGCATTTATAGAGAGAGCTGCTGATAATGTTTGATGTTTGGTGTTACCTGTGTTACTGGAGTTTAATGTTCGCGAGCGGGAAGGAGCGCCCGCTTCGCTTGATGTTTTCCATTACCCTTCCCCCGGTGTACCCACCTACCGTTCACCTCATTGTTGCACTTACATTTGCATTTACAGTCGCCCGGGCGTGAGCCACCAGGCGGCTCCATTATGCCGCAACGCGCTACCACCGGGCGGCTCCATCGCGCCGGCAAAAGGACGCAAGCACGCAGCCAAGTGTCAGTGTTTTGGGAGCAGTCGAGCAATTTCGTCTACTTGCGATGAGCCACAGCTACATGGGCAAGGTGCAACCGAGCAGCAAGGGTTGTAAACGTGTTGCGAGACAGCTGAGGCTCAGTTCACAGAATTTTGGGACGGCACCTGTCGGGTTTCGGTCACTAGTGTTAGCGATTTCGTGTTTTGTAAGTTTTTGGCGAATGGCAGGAGAGATGAAAAAGAGGATAAAGGAGAAATAAAACCTTATAATTCATTTATTGATAGCGCAAGACATGTATTGAATAATTAGAATTAAACGAAAAAAAAAACACGCATAAACCAAAATACATATTAGGTCCAATCAAATGGAAAACAAACTAACTGCATGTTTAAGGTACGATGAAGAAGCAGAGAAATACGATAATGATAACCGTAAACAAAATGAAGCAAAACGAACCAAAATTGTGATCACTATTAACTTTAGAAACGATGGCGTGCTCATTAGTTGCGCGCGCCTCCCTAGGAGACAAGCTAAGTTAATTCTTGCCCATTTAGCGCCCCCTGTCGTCGGGACACCGAGTACCGTGCTGATGTTCTGCAAAAAAAAATATACAACCATCATCCCCCTGGCCGCTGGGTTTGTGAAAGCCAAAAGCGCAACGTGATACCTACTTCGGACGAAACCGGCGAAAACCGAACCGAACTGATCGAAGAAAGCTCAGTATGTGTGTGCGTGTGTGTGTGTGTTTGGCAATGTTTGGCTGTTTCTATTTGTGCGTGCAAGCAGTGGAGATAGGGGGGAATGGAGCCGATTCCGTAAATACATGTTTTAATCAACAACTTCAAAGTAGCGTGAAATGGCACGAAACGCTGTACGCTGAGCTCTGTATGTAACTGTGTGCGTATGTGCAGGTGTGTGTGTGTTACGTGTCGCTTTTCGGAAAGGTGAGAAAACTCTCCTGCGCCTTCTCTCTGTCCCCTTCCCCATTCCATTCCTGCTCTTGAGCTCCTTGTCTACAGTAAGCAAAACATTCCCGATCGATGGTCGATGTCGATGATGAACGTGCTCCTCCTCGCTGAGCTGCATTACAGTGTTGAGTGTTTTTTGTTGTTGTTGTTGTTGCTGCAGCGAGCGACCAGAAACTGGTCAGCCAATTTGTGTACGTAAGAGAGTGGTTCAGCTTCAAAGTCAAGCCTTTCTTTTTTGGGGGGCTAAATAATTGGGTGTGCAAAACAAAAACGAACAAAAAACAGCCCCCCAAACCAGTAAAATAACATCGAACGCATCGGGATGAAATGGTGCAAGGAGGGGGGCAAGGGGGGGCTTTATACGTAACACATTTTATAGAGCAACAGTATTGATTGGTTTCAGAGCGGGCGGAAATAGCGCCCCGAAGCGAGAAAGTGTTTGCGTGGAGTGGATCAGAGTGTAGAAGAACATCTTGTTAATAACGCACGGATCGCTTTCCAGTCTCTTTCCTTCTTCTTCTCCCGTTTCTATCTCTCTCTTTCTTTCTCTTGTACCTTTTATATCTAATGCTCCTGTTTGCAGGGAAACGAACAACGCTTTCTGAACCTTTTTATCACTCTTTATCCCTCGCCCACACAATCGAACAAAACAAGTTGAACGCCCCCGAATCGGGTGCGATAATGACTGGAAAATAGTTTTTATTTTCAGTTTTGTTCCTTTTTTTCAAATGAATACTAAAATAGAGACTATTTGTAACTAACACAAAGAAGGGGTGGAGGAGCAGCAGAAAATCAATGTGTGAGTGTATCCAGAGATGGGGAAAAAATCAAAACAAACAAATACTAGCTGAACAAACACTAACAAAAAACCTCTCTCAAAAATTGTTCGTAGCAAATCTAACTATTATGCGTGAGTCGGGTATATGTATGAGTGCGTGTGTGTATGTGTATGTGTGCTTGATTGATCACTCGAAACGCTACACTGAACAAAAAGAAACAAACTAACGTCCTGTAAAGGTATTACAACCTTCATCAAACTCCCATTTGTCTTCGTACGCACACACCGCTCCGTGCGAGAGAATTATTTCCCCACACACACCAACACACTCACACACATACATTAAACATACAGCTTCACATATACGTTTGCAAAAGCACACACACACACGTTTAGGAAACACGTTTAAAGCAAATTAGTGAAATTTCGGTGATAAATTTGTAAACAAGGATGAAGGGAACAGGAAACACATACTGATCTTCCTAGTAAAAAAAAAAGGCAAATACACACATACACACACTCACTCAAACACAGTTGATCATATGCTCCAAGATTTAGAGAACTTTGTAATACAAATAAACCGACAAAAACACACATGAAACGCATTGGAACGAAAAATAAAGCCGTGTGCGCATTACCTATTTTTATTATCCGCGATAAACAAAGCCGGCGAGCGTGTTTCATTTCGATTCTGTTGATTATGAGCAGGAAAGAAACGTATTATTTTCTTCCATTCTGTTCCTCGACTGTCAATTTCTACGAATGCAAATAAATAATGATAAGGCTGATCAACATGGCAATAAACAGACGGGAAATTAAACATTCAGCGACAGTGGAATGTGTGAATGTGAGACCGTCCAGTAATTACTCGTCGTTGATAATTTGCAAACGATAGAGGAGAGGAAAGGAAAACTGTTACATTGTTTGATTAATGATTGCGAAACACGAAACACACAACAGCAAACGGCTTGAGGCGCAACATTGCTGCAGCCCTTCCAGCCGTTTGCAAAATGCAGTGCGAGTGCATTTTCACGCCCAAAAATGCAGCACCATCGAAAAGGAATTCACCAGGCATTAATTTGAACACTTGTTTGCGTGAAGCGCTTCAGCGAGTAATTGCCCGATTGGTTGATGTTACGAGATGGAATGCACGTTCAACGCATCAATACTTTGCAGGAATTTAATGGCACGATTTAATTATTGTCTGATAGCTCCTTTTTGCTGCTTATTCTTAGCGAGACATGCCTACCCACATTTATTGTCGCAGAAATTTTTAAAACAAGTTTTTTTTCCTTTTTTATTTTTTTAGTAGAATTCAAACAAGTCATTGCACTGACTTGTAACATTTGCAACGCTATGGAAGATATTAGTTAGAGCCTCCTAGGTCTTATATACTACGGGCTCTGTCAAAGAGTGGAGATGATACCAACAAACACTGTGGTTCTCTTTATTGTAGGGGAAAGCAGGGCAAAATGCATTTTAATTAATTTTCCACAAAACACAACTATTATATACCTCTTCACCACTTATCTAGGGATTAAAATTGCAGTATAGCCTGGAAATGAGGTAAACTTATGAAAAACGCCCATAGCCCTGGGGCATAATGGGCATATGTCTTTCTTTTGACTGAGGAAGGCGCTCAAATATATTATTAAAAATGTTTTTAGTTAATTGTTAATTCAGGGATATAAGACATATATGGTGCTCATAGAACACTCCAATGAACACATATTGAGCTTTGGAAGAGATAGTCGGAAATTTAAAAAGAGGATTCCGAAACGGAAATTCAACCAGTGATCAGATCTTTACCACGCGACAGATCTTGGAGAAGATGACAGAATACAAACACGACACCATCCAAGAAACATTTCCTTTACACTTAAACATGTTTATAGAATGCTTTACTATGAGTGTACTAAGCCTTATAGTTTTATAGTTTGTTGATTTGCGTATCCAAAATGTGTCATCCATGTTGATGTGTAACCAATAACCAATTCATAATTTACAAGACAAATAGAAAAATGGTTTTTCCCGTCAAGTTTATTATACCACAGCCTTGAAAAAGCTTTTTGTGCAAATTGAGAGCGTTTCAATGAAAACTATATTTTTCAAATAATTTATTTTTAACCTAAAAAGTTGCTTATTATTGAGGCGCTTTGATATGTTTTAAATAATTATAGTGTATTTCAACAGTGAAATTTTCTTGGCATGGATTTCTGCTCATACGCGAGCGATTTCAGAATCAGAAAAAATATTAAGACAACATCATAATTCTCAAATAATTATCAACCGTTATTATGACTTCATAATCATTACTTCATTGCCGTCTCAAGAACATATCCATAGCAATAAGCTGTAATTTTGATAATTTATTTACTCCTCATATCCTAAAGGACTAGAAAGGGTTTTAACACGTAATCTTAACAGAGTTTTGTATATGGGCCCTATCACTCTTAAGAGAGTTTTGTTATAGTCTTATTAGGTCATACAAGTAATTCCAATGAAAATGGGAAGCTTAATGTAATAACCGATGCAACAACGTTAAAACTATGATAAGATTTAAAATGTTACTTGGGGCATGAAGCTATGAGCACTTTTGGATTCCCGGCCAAACTGATAAGGCTAGTTAGAATGACTATGACCAAGGTCACTTGCCAGGTGAAGGTGCATGGAAAACTCCCAGGGAATTCTGCTAGGGCCATCCGTGACTCGAAGGTGGAGACTACGGGAACCATCTTCTATAAGTCAACCCAGATCCTGGAATACGCTGTTGATATAGACATCATTGGTCTGCGACTCTCCTACGTAGCAGATGCCTACCAAGGGATCGAGCAGGCGGCAGAGAACCTTGGAGATAAACGAGGCAAAGACCAAACTGATGGTGGCAACATCAGCAGCCCTACCAACATCAAATCCAAACTTACGTAGGCTTGACGTACATATAGAAGGACGCACTTTTGAAGTCGTTCTAGAATTCACCTATCTCGGGTCAAAGGACAGCAACGACAAAAGCTTGGAAGCTGAGTTGCGCGCAGGAATGCTGGCTGCCAACCGGTTATCGTACAGCCTGAGAAATCAGTTCACCTTAAAGAACCTGTCGCGACGGAAGAAGCTGGGACTATATAGCACCTATATAGTACCGGTACTCCCACACACCTCTGAGTCATAGACACTGTCACAAATCTGATGAAATCCTCTTAGCCGCGTTCGAGAGGAAGATGCTCAGAAGGATCCTTGGCCCCGTATGTGTGGAAGGACAATGGAGGAGCCGTTATAACGACGAGCTATACGAGATATAGGGATTCGGACACCCCTGAGACAGGCCAAAGCAGTTGTAGCGCCTGATAAGTAAGTAGGTAAGTGAAATACAGTGTTTCACGGTTTATTCATCATATTACTTTTTTTTTTTTGGTTCGTTCCCAAAATTTGTTGGTATCGTCAGACTAGATTTATATATAATTGAACTAATAAAATCTGGGAAATGCCCAAAAATTGTGAGAACACACAAAAAAATGGATTGCGTGAAAACCCTGTAATGCTCATTTTGCGCTGTTTCTTCTTCTTCTTGTTTGGCTCAACAACCGATGCCGGTCAAGGCCTGCCAACCCGCTTGTGGGGTTGGCTTTCAGTGACTTATTGATTTCCCCCCATAGCAGGATAGTCAGTCCTACGTATGGCGGCACGGTCTATTTGGGGCTTGAACCCATGACGGGCATGTTGTTAAGTCGTACAAGTTGACGACTGTACCATGAGACCGGCTCGACCGGCTTGCGCTGTTTACCTCTATTTTTTGAAGCGTTGTATCCTAAACCGACAATAAAGTTCAGCTTTCTAGGATCTCTTGAACTATATATGATAACGTGGTTGAGTCTGTGTATGATACAAGTTTGCCGCTCAGTATATACCAGGTCCTAACTGATATTAAAAAGAGACCTCCCTACGCTAACATTTTGTCCAAAAACATTTTTAACTCGCCCTCATTGGGGAAGCTTAGAAGACCGTCCGATGAGCTGGAGCTATTGGAAACCGATGACGACTTGGTTTTCTGACCAAACTGCTTGATGCGCAACTGCATCGCTGAAGTTGTACATTTTGAGAAGGGTATGAAGAGCATATCACTCGATACGATGCTTCGGGATAGCATCGACAAACATGGATTACAGGAACACGGGCTATGATCATGCGAATCAATAATCCCTCAGGATGCAACACGTTCCAACGAATCTTCAATATGTTCTGTTTGGGCAGCTGTTTGAGATGCCAGTACCCAAAGTACTGGATTATAGGAACACGGGATATGATCATGCGAATCAATAATCCCTCAGGATGCAAAACATTCCAACGAATCTTCAATATGTTCTGTTTGGGCAGCTGTTGGAGATGCTAGTACCCAAAGTGCTGGATTATAGGAACACGGGATATGATCATGCAAATCAATAACCCCTGAGGATGCAAAACATTCCAACGAATCTTCAATATGTTCTGTTTGGGCAGCTGTTGGAGATGCTAGTACCCAAAGTGCTGGATTATAGGAACACGGGATATGATCATGCGAATCAATAACCCCTGAGGATGCAAAACATTCCAACGAATCTTCAATATGTTCTGTTTGAACATGGCTGTTGGAGATGCCAGTACCCAAAGTGGTTGTTAGATCCAGCCGCGCTTCTACTAAGCGCTGTATTAGTTCCACTTTTCTAGCACAAAAATACTAGCACTCAACCATGGCAAAACAACAGATGGGTACGATTGAGCTGCAATAGACGGGAAAGTGATTCCAGCAGGAGCAACCCTTTGAACCCGAACCGCACCATTGAATGCGGGCAGTTGCTTTATACTGCCTTCATCAAATCCTGTTAACACACACACACCCACACACACGGACATCCAAACGGGCAGCGAGCATAGCCAGTGGGGCAACGGATGGCGCACAACACGCTGCTAAATTGGTCCCCGGCGCGCATCGCTTCATCGGAAAGGCGCGTGCCGCGACGGACTCTCTTAACATTGCACTGTTGCATTCCCGGGATACACACCGGCCAAGCTTACCTGGTACGACGGGTGTGCTTCCTCCTAAACAAGGCTGGCGTGCCACCGATTGCTAGCTGGCGTGGCGCAGAAGGCTGCGACCAAAGCGCACGCCAACACACCGAATAGAAATCCTCCCGGCAAAAAAATGGAACATTTTTGCAGCCCAGTCACGTACGCCAGCTGAAAATGCAATTAATGGCTCGGTACACTTTTCTCCCACTTTGCTTTGTGTAGTGATATGTGTGTGGGTGTGTGTGTGTGTGTGTGTAAATGGTTTTTTCTGCTTTTACATTCCGCCCCATCCGGAGTGGGTTGCGTGCCGTGAACGAGTGTTTCAAACTGTGCCGACCAAAAACAGCGCAAAACCCCGAATACATCCTCGTGTCCAAGAACAAGACCGGGGCTTTTGTGCAATAAAACACACACACAAAGCACTTAAAATTTTCTTTCTATTCTAAAGCGTGAATCTTCCTGGAAACCGTGGGTGGGTGGATGTAGAGCAGCACGGAAATTCGAGATTTTCCCTTGAAACGCTATCGCTTGTTATTTTTAGCGCGACCCCAGCTCTGCACAATGTGGTGAGCCCTACCAACACCTTCGGTCTGGGTGGTTTCTTTTTTCCTTTTTGTTGTTGTTGTCATTGCTGGCTCTAGCAGAAAGCGAAGGTCCAGAACAAAAAAAGAAGAGACACCCCACGCACAACCGGAGCGGAAAAACCGGACCCCGAAAACGATCCCGAGAGGTTGAAGCGTGACACTCATCTGGTCAGCCTCGGGCCGACGGGGGCATTCTAATCCCCTCGCCGGTTCGGTACGAAATCCTCTCGCCGGATGGGCAAGAAGAAAAAGCAGCATCTCCTCGAGCGCCTCTTGACCGGGCACAAAAGTTGTAAAATCAATTTCAACTGATTTCAGTACGTTTTTTGGTTGTTGCTTTCGCTTTGCTTTCTACTGCTCACCATTCGCATTTATCGTACATTCGCGTTCGGCTTTAACAAAAAAAGGTCTCGAATGTCTCTGCGGCTTCACTCGCACCGGGGTGAATCAGAATGAATGACACTCACCTTTTCTTATTGGATTGGGAACAGAGCAAGCAGCAACAACAACAAAAAACGCGTGGAGGAAGAACCAGCCAACCTGTTGCCTCGCGCGATTGTCTCAATGTCGATTTAATCGGTCCCTTAATTGTGCCGCCAGCACCACCACTACCACCACCACCACCTGTAGCTGTACAAAAGCAACAGCAAAAGAGCGGGAGAAAGCTGGCGGGCCGAAACACCACCACCACAGTAGGGGAGGAGGGAGACAGGAGGGTCCCGTTGCGACTCATCCAATCAATTATTCAACGCGCACGGCTCGAGAAACGTGCCGAGGCCACGCGACTCCTAAAACGTTGCCCGCCGGTTTTGGATTGTAACGCGCCGTGACGTAAGCAGGCGGCCGAAGAAATCGAAACCGATTAGCCCGATCTTACGCCTGGGAATGATTTAATAGTCTGCATGGGAGGGTTGGTGCGGCAGGCGCGGGGATGAATTTAACCCTTCTTCAAATGTACATATAGCTCGTCGGACTGGAGCGAGAAAGTGTGAAACAATTGTGGTTAATTTCCAAACAATTGTTGTTGCGTTTATAAGGTCAATAGCATCCGCTGAGATAAAGCGACATTGAACAACTTCACAACCCTTCAATATCAAAGATTCGATATGCGTTGCGACATTCATCGTCGCAACTCCAATGGTTTTTGTTAATTTCAAAGCTCTAGTGTAAAATCTTAAGTTTAACAGGAACAGATTTCCCACAGAATTCTAGAAACCATCAGAACTACGCAATCGATTTGGCATATATGCTTTCAGACAGTTTGATGGCTCGAAATTCATTCTCGGAACAGTTATTTTGATAACTTCTAAATCTGTGATGCGCTAGCCGAATATTGATCCAAGAAATTATGCATTTAAAGAACTATCCGAGATATGAATAATTCTCGTAATCTAGGCATCAGTAACAGTCAGACCGCTCGATGGCTGGAAATTGATTGTCAGAACACTTACTTCGGAGCAGAACTCTCGATAATTCCATGCACTAACCATCTGAGCATCCAATATCTGAGAATACGTACTTGGTTCTTGGGTCTATTCGAAACATTGATTATTTTAGGTACAAAATCTTCTGAAGCAAGTTGTTTTCACAAAAACTTTGAATGTACTGGAGACGTCATCTAAAAAGGATTGCTCTAAAAAAGTCACAAATCGTAGCATTTTTGGGACATCAGCCACCTTCCCTCTAACATTGGACCGTTTTATTGACAGACGTCAAATGAAGATGTTGATCGTTAACCCCACGTCATACTCCAGTACGGGACCATGGAGGATTGAGAAAGACGGTAGTACCATCAAGATAATACCCTTCCTTAATCAAATATAATCGTATTCCCTAGCATCCTTTACGTAGCTCATCAAGAACCAACTTATGGGCTTGATTCACCACTTAACAAAACACATTTCCAACGTGTATATGTTCAGATTCACTGGTACCATCCGGTGGTTCCAGGACACTATCTTCCGAAGCAGGCGAACCTAATGTAATTGAAATGGGCCACTTACTCCCAGAACCATGTGAAGACAGCAAATTTCCCGAGGTAGAATCCAAATGTGCAGTGCCGATGGGATTCGAATCCTCCAACGATGCAAACAACCTGAGGGAACAGATGACGTGATATCAGGCCTTTTAACATTTAAAAATAAAGTCTGATCTGATATTCAATCCGCTGCTCTACTGACATCCACTGGAGAATATATAGCATAACAGCGGTTGGCGTACATTGACCGTACCTTAGAACCAATCTCTCAGTTGTCTTGGCGATCTCTGACGCCTTTTATTGCGGCATTACGGTCTTGACAATCTCAGAATCATTGCAAGAGGATCCTTGCTGTGAACAAAATGTCTTTTAGCAGCAATGACCCAGTCTATGTCTTTAGCTATAATCCAGTCTATGCTAATGTGGTACTCCAACCTGTCATCTAAGATAACCCCAAAACAAAAAACTTGAACTGGAATACTTTTTGGCACATGGATTGGCGTTTAGCATAAGGTTTAGTCAGACTCTACTCAATCCATATTATTATTTGTCCATATCCAGGGTTTGGGTTTTTATTCTCTCGATTATTCCATGCACTAACCATCAGAGCATCCAATATCTGAGAATACGTACTTGGGTCTTGTCTATTCGAAACATTGATTATTTTAGGTACAAAATCTTACACAGTTTTGCCAGTGAAATATCGAAATATTCGTTTTAAATTTCTACCCACCTGGAAATATCACATCATTAAATCCAATGAAATTGTTCCCCTCTATTACTACATTACTCGGAAGTGGATCAGAAATAAATAACAGCCTTCCATTTATTGGGAAACCACAACACAGCTCGTTGCAGTTGCACCGTTTTTTTCCGGTAAACTTGATCGAATGTAAAAATCTCAAATATCAATCGATGAAGCGTTCTGTGAACGTTCGGACCGTGTCGGCTAGGAAAATTGCGTTGCTGTTGGAAATCATTAAGAAGAAAAAAAGGAACGTAACAGCCAGACAAATGGTAGGGGCGTGTGACGAAAACATGAAGCGACACTTTAAACTACGCAGTAGCGGTCGCTGTGCCTGATCAACGTTGGAGCCTGGATGGCACAGGACGCGCTACACAACATCAAGGCGAATGTCACCTGCGCTGCTGATCGCCGGCTACGGTCCCACGGACACTCAACGACATCTAAACTCAATTCCCATCACGCACTACACTAAAGCCCCACGGGATGTCCCTCCGTCCGCAGCGGTAAAGTAGATGCTCTCCACCAAGATCCTCGCACCGGGAGCTCGCGCTGTCCAGTGTAAGGCCGCGTCGGGAACCGCCACACAGGGAGAGAGGGTCCCGACCCGACTCATAATTAAAAAAGTAATTTGAAATCCGACCCATCCCCTTACGCTGCACGAAGACACCTGCGCGAAGACCAGCGAGCCATGAGGAATTAAACAAGAGCCAAAAAACACAACGACACAACCAAGATGCTTTTAACCAATAAAAAACGGTCACTTCGGTGGCGCGTCCGGGAATTCATTATCCTGTCAGCGTGCATTAGGCGGCCGGTCGTGCCACGATTTGCTGATTGAGTTTAACCAATAATTCGGCGACGTCCGACGACCTTTTCAGCGGAGGGGAGTCCCAAAATTGCGAGAGAGAGTCCAATTATCGGTGGCAAAAGTTGCCGGAACCAAAATAAAACGGGATGGAGTTGCACAGGTAATCCAGGGATAAATGGTTATGAGTTGCGTGTGTGTGTGTGTGTCTGTAGAACGTCAACCACAAACGTCCACCGATGGGTTTTGACAGCTTCAAAACATCCCACTACTTACCCGGAACACTAATTGGATGCGAAGTACATCCGTGCCTACGGTAATCTGCATTTTTTTGGGTTTTTGGCTCAGTTTTGGCTCCCCTTACCTGAGGCAGATGCAAATTTTCAGGCCTATCACCAGCCCTGCCCACTTTCCCATCAGAATCGGAACGTTGGTTTACGGGAAATTAATGCTTTCTCCGGAAAACCCATTCAAAATGAGAAACCGTAGATCCCTGGGGCACGCAATTCCAGACATTGGGGCGTCGCTTGTTGCAAAGGTTTCAATTTCCCTCCGAGTGCGCTCCGAAACGGCTCCAAATTAATCGTGCAGTTCAGATTGCATGCCACAGATGGACGGGCGCTGGACATATCACTCCCAGAAGTTCTGCCGCCCATGTCTCGGGCTCTCCCGCAACTGCTCTCGTTCGATAGCAAAAATGTGGAAGGATACAATCAAATTCAGAGCGAGAGCTTCATTCACTGCCACTCCGTTTCGATGTAAACTTGCCGTAGTTGAGGCCAGTTATTGGGGAATGCAAGAATGTGCAAACGAAGCAGTGCTTCTCCGGTGTAGTGCTGATCCTATCCGAACTAGGCTTAGGCAATTTGATTCTTTTCAGTGAACGCGTTTTTAATTACAGTCAGTCCGAGACACGCGGTTTATGCATAACTAGACAACTAGGTTCTTACATTAAACCATTTATGTATCACAATTCATTCAGAAAATTTTAATATTTCTGGGGTTTAAAGGGTTCTCAAATTTTGACAAAATAGTAATTTATCTTGCATATGAGAATCCTTTGAGCCAATTGTACTGATTGCACACAAGAACTTAGAAAACGTAGCTCGAGAACAGACTGTATATCCTTAAGTTGATTTGTAATGAAAACTGATCTAAACGAGTAAAATCTACAAGCTTTCTCTTTAATGCTGCTGCGCGCTTAACGAGTTCTTTTTGTGCGGTAGTGTGCGACTGACCCTATTGAATACGAGGGCGGCAGTGTGCCACTGAGCTAACAGGACGCGCGTGCGGCAGTATGTGACAAGAGCTCTTTTTGTGCGGTAGTGTGCGACTGAACTAACTGAACGCGCATGCGGCAGTGTGCGACAAGAGTTCTTTTTGTGCGGTAGTGTGCGACTGATCCTACTGAATACGAGGGCGGCAGTGTGCGACTGAGCTAATAGACCGCGCGTGCGACAAGAGCTCTTTTTGTGCGGCGTGTGTACGACTGACCCAACCGAACATGCGTGCGGCTGTGTGCGAATGACCCAACGGCTATGAGTGTTCTTTCTCACACAGTGTGGGATCAGTGTGCGGCAGGAGTTATTTTGTACGGCTGAGGGCGATTGATCATTCTGAGCACGCTAGCAATATGGCCATTCTTTCTCGCTCAAAAAGCGATCGATCTTCTCGTGTGGTATGGTGTGGTGTGTGGTAAATTCTGCCGACCCAAAACGAGTGTTTTTTTTTTTTTAATTCAGGCTATGACACCGACAGTTATCTTGCATCTTGTTCGGAGCACATTTCAGTTAGATCTGTATGCGTGCGGAAGACCTACCCGTTCACTTTTTCGCGTGCGGCGATCTACCGCACACTATAATGAACTGAGTGTGCGGCATAGGTCTCGCACAATTGTCCCATGCCTAATACGAACGCAAGCAACGAACCCTCTACCCCAAATTGAAACGAAACTTTTCCGTACAAAACAAAAAAACAAACAGGTAATAATTTTATTCGAACCATTAACACTAACAACCAGCCCGACGAGGGTTTTGGGCCGCCCACCTTGCGCATCTAGAAGTTGTACTTGAGGCCCGCACTGCTAAACTTCACCTGCGACACCTCGTTCGAGGGCGAAAAGGCAACGCCGATCAGCTTGGCCGCGTTGGTGGACGCGTCCGGCTCCGTGCCGGGCTGGGGAGCCTGCTGCCCCCGTACGGAATAGTGTCCGGCGGACGGCTGCTGCTGCTGGTACTGGGTCTGCTCCTGCTGGCCCTCGCCCGTCTGCTGGACGTACTCGTACTGTGGCTGCTGCTGCTGCTGCTGCAGAGAAATCCGGGTTGAGTTTTGGGCGTTCGCGTTCTTTGCAGCTTTGTGATGACTATTTCTTACCTGATTGTTCCCTGCGTAGACGGTGGCGTCTTGGGCCGTCGGCTGAGCACCGAAGCTGGTGAAGGTGGCATACTTGTTGGGCTGTGGGGCGGCGTACTGCTGCTGCTGCTGCTGCTGCTGCAGAAGACGCTGCTGCTGCAGCCGCATCCGAATGTTGGGATTGATGTAGTTCTCCTGGACGGTGTAGTGCGGCTGGTCGGGGAACTGGGCGACGTAGCGGTTCAGACTTTCTTGTTGAGGTTGCTGCTGCGCCTGCGGCTGATAGTATATGGGCTGCTGCTGCTGCTGCTGTTGCTGCTGATAGGCCTGTGCCTGGGTGCCAATCAGCGATGGATGCGACTGGAATGCAGGAGAAAGCGTTTCGAAATATCCGTAAAATTCATTGCAACGACAAATTTGTTTGTGCTACAAGGTCTTTGTCATCTAGATTGTCGATTCGTATCAGATTCTACTCCCATCAATTCACCCAGATTTATTTCACTTGCTAAATGGTCCCAATTTCTGGTCTAATTAGATACCAATTGGAAATTAACTTGAAGGTATCATTTGCTTCTACGAAGCATCGCAAAATATATTAAAATTAAAGAAGCTTTATAAGCCAGTAGCATCGGATCAAATATCTTTTTGATTTCGCCAATTATTTTTGGAGAAAAAAATCAAACCCAACAAAATAAGCTTCATTAAGTCCGGAGGTAAAAATCGCTTGCAAAAAGCGTTCCCGTGCAGCGTTGCGCTCCAACAATCAAACATGCTTCCCACAAATCCCGTAATAATGAATTATCTTACATCAATTAAAAAAAAAAAAAAAAGCTCACCACACCAACAAGTCCAGCAAACTCATCGGGGCCGGTTTTTGTGCTGTGCAACTTTTAATGATGCACTTTTATTGCAGCACGCTAATGAGCGTAGCTCGGCGAGGAAATCAATGCCGGCAAGTTTTTGCCAGGCACAGCTTTGGGGCTGTATCAGGGAGTACGCATCCCGGCGCTCCTGTCCCGTCCAGCAATTTAAGCCCACACTCAATGTTAATTAAATGGAGCATAGTTTCGACAACACATTTGCGCTTCATTCCGCTTCGCTTCCGCTTGGTGGAATCAATAGTTGTCGGGGTAAGTTTACGGTACGTTCATTTCCGGTTGTGTGTTTGTTTTTTTTTGTGTTGCTACATCAGCAGCACTACGCACAAACAGGCAGTTGGTGCAAGAAGCTGCAACACCGATCTGGCGAAATGATACCGACTGGCAAATGGCAGCGGGAGAAGCGCAGCAAAAAAAGTAAGGACAGAATAGAACATCCTTTTACTGCTACATTACAAGGCAATGTGCACAAGAAAGAGAGAGGGAGTGAAGGGAAGCGCAAGAAGATTGACAATTTATGCACCGGTGCGGTGACATCCGGTCCAACTTGCCGTCAGCTTCAGCAGCATGAGCCGCGAGGTGCAGGCGAGCTGAGGCAGCGCAACCGAACATGCGCCCGCTCATTGCTATTTATGTGCTGCTGGCAGGCGTCCCCTGCCCCCCCCCCCCCCAGGCGCCTCGTCACTCCAATGAAGGTGCATTTGATTACGCGCCCGGATGGTGGATTCACGCAAGCAGCAAAAGAAAGAGCGCAATCCCAGCGCTGTAATGGGCGGTACGCCATCTTGCTACATTTCGCTCGCTCTGTCTCTCTGTCAGAACGCGCCGCAAACAGGGAAACATTTGAACATAACAAGCGCAACACCAACTTGGAAATTGTTCAACGCCGGAAGTGCGGGAAACGCGAGATCGGCGGCACCATGGCTACCTGCACAAAAGATAAAATTTAAGTAGACACCCTGCCACAACCAAGAGACAAGCAAGAGAGAGTGAGAGGTAGTGCTACTGTATATTAATGTGTGTGTGTGTTGTACTTTTCTACTTTGAAACGACTACCAGCGCACTACATTCGCGCGCCAGCAGTGCAGTCGATATTTATTTCCTTTTCGTCCCCGCTTGCGTGAGTTTGCTGTGTTCGTCGCCTGCGCCCCTTTTTGGGGAGGGCGAAATTTGTATCGGAAGCGATCCGCACCCGCACACACTCTTCACTGGTAATGCAATTATGCGGGAAACGGTGTGATGGATTGACAACTATTGCACACGAGGCATACGATCCTGTGTTGTTCGGGGAGGAGCTCGAACCGATTGGTATTGTTTACGATGCTCCCGGTGTGCACGGTGGCGTGTGCACAGTAATAACAAGCGTAATGCGTTCCGCGCAAAACCTTCGGGCAAAGGATGCACACTTTTGCAGCGATTCAGGCAACAAACGATAAATAAAAACGTACGGGGGTACGGTGTGTTCCACCGCCCACGCTTACCAGTGTGCTGGGAATCTGTTGCTGCTGCTGCTGTTGCTGCTGCTGTTGCTGGAGCAGGGCACCCTGCGGTTGATTGCCGAAGTAGCGCGTGAACGATTGCTGGAAGGAGGGCAGCTTGATCGAGAAGCTGTTCTGGGATGGATCGTTGTGGAAGGAGAGCTGGCCGGACGCGGCGGCAACCAGTGCCAGCAGCGCCACGAGTGACAGCTGCCCGAAGCGACGAACTTGACGGTTGCTCATGTTTTTTTGTTTTTTTTTTTTATTTTCAATCACACACACACACACACGGTCGCACGGTTTCAACAACAGGATTTTCACCCACAACCAAGCTCAACGCAACAGCGAACAATGAATCGGAAACGTTTATTGTTTTTTTTTTTAAATGTTTTTAATGTCACGAATGTCCAGCACCGCACCTGAGACTGAGGCTCGTACCGGTACCGGACGGCAGTTAAATACCACCTTCCCGCTAAGCGTCCCCCACCATCGCAGTAATCCGGTGGAGGAGGGGGGGGGGTTGTGGGTGGACGGATTTTCGGACCAACCAATGCTCGCGCAAAACACAATGGCATCCCGTGGCAGTTGATGGCGCCCCATCACAGCCCAGAACTGCTCGGGAAACAGAAACGAAAAAAAAAAAAGCACCAACACGAGTGTTTCCGGGTACGTTAATTCACTTTCGATTTCTACCCCCAGCGCGCCTGGCCCAGGCGCGGTAACGGGGACGGAAGGAAGACCGACCCGTCCGACTGGGAAACTTTTACAGTTCAATTTTATAGCCCGGGTAAGCCGGGCTTGCTGTAAGCTGCATGCGTCCGTGGTAGGATATTTGGTTTTTCGTCCACCATTTTTTCGTTTGTTCTCTCTCTCTCGTTCTCTCTCTGCTTGTTTTTTGTGGCGCTTGTTACACTTCCAATCCAGGTCGCATCATCGGAACGTATGCGACGCTCGTCTCGAGTGATCGTCGGTCGGTTGGCGTGCGTCACACCGCGCCTTTTAAAATTCACCTCGTCGCCCAAGTCATCAGCCCCGTGGCTGGGAGGTTATGGTTCCTTTTTTTTTTTAATACTTTTTCCCATTTTTTTTGCTTTCTTTCTCAATACCGGGTCCAGGGTTGGAGTTTTTTTTTTCTTTTTCTTTCTTTCTGTTTTCGTTCGGTTGAGATTTTTTGCCGTTGGCCCGTTTCCTGGTGCCCCGTGCCGCACAGCGAAACGTGACTGTGTTGCGATAATCGAACATTTAAAATCGAAACCATCGAACGGTACGATAGGTTAAAGGCGCACACACTGTACACGGGCACAGAAATAAAGCACGGTCGACGGTAGGGGTAGGTTCTACCGGCACGGGGCGCCGTCAGTCACGCACCCGGACGCGCGACCGAGCAGCGGCGCAAAAAGGATAAACTACTGTTCGGCACGGTGGGCACGAGCGGAACCCGGATAGGAGCCGGTCAAAACTTCGCTTACTTTATGTGTGTGTGTGTGTGTGTGTGTGTGTGTGTGTGTGTGTGTGTATATGTGTGTGTGTAACCTTTTTAACAGCCAATTTTGCTTGATCTATTTTTTGAAGTATTTATACAAAAAACAGTGTTTTCTAGCTAAATTATCTAGCGTATGGAGCAACTAAGGGATAATCCATAAATTACGTAACGCTACGCACACGAATAAAAATTTTAGCTGTTAATAAATAACAATAATAACAATCCAATGCTTTTTCCTACTCTATTTAGTTGCTCGATCGGAACAGGAACTGAGTCAGCTTCAGATCCGAACCGAATTCGGAACAGGTCCAAGTACAATGGACAGATAATATCGGGTGCTATTTCTGGACCGGTATGAGCTCAGTATTAATTCCACGATCGATAAGAGTTCATAAGCTGTTCCAGGACCGGCATGGGCTTATGATCGGTTCCAAGACCGGTACAGGTTCAGCATCACTTCCAAGGCTGATATGAGTTGATCGGTTCCAGAACCGATATAGGTTCATACTACATGTCAGGATCAGTAGAGCTTCAGCACCAGTTCCAGAACCGGTATAGATTCATGAAAGGTTCCAGGACCGGTATGGACCTATGATCAGTTCCAGGAACGTTGTAGATTCAGTATCAGTTCCAGGACCGATATGAGTTCATAACCGGTTCTAGAACCTTAATGGGTTCTTGATAGCTTCCAGGACCGGTATGAGTTTAGTATCGGTTCCAGGACCGATATGGATTCAGTATCAGTTCCAGGACCGATATGAGTTCATAATCGGTTCCGGTACCAGTATGGGCTCATGATCGGTTCCAGGATCGGTATGAGTTCAGTATCAGTTCCAGGACCGGTATAGGTTCAGTAGCAGTTCTAGGAGCGGTATGAGTTCATAATCGGTTCTAGTACCAGTATGGACTCATGATAGGGTCCAGGACCGGTATGAGTTCAATATCAGTTCCAGTTCCGGTATGGTTTCATGATAGGATCCAGGACCGATTCACTCAGTATCAGTTCCAGGACCGATATGGGTTCAGTATCAGTTCCAGGACCGGTATGAGTTCATAACCAGTTCCAGTACCAGTATGGACTCATGATCGCTTCCAGGACCGGTATGAGTTCAATATCAGTTCCAGTTCCGGTATGGGTTCATGATAGGGTCCAGGACCGGTATGAGTTCTGTATCAGTTCCAGGACCGGTATGGGTTCATGATCGATTCCAGGATCGGCATGGGTTTAGTTTCAACTCCAACACCGGTATGAGTTCAGCATCAGTTCCAGGACTGGCATGGGTTCATGATCGGTACCGGGACCGGTATGAGTATTGTATCAGTTCCTGAAACAGTATATATTTCTGATCAGTTCCAGAATTGAAATAGATTCGTGGTCGAGTTCTGGACTCGAATGGGTTCAGTTTTGGTACCAGGACCTGTATAGAGTCAGTATCAGTTCCAGGACTGGCATGAGGTCCAGTATGGGTACTGTATTGGTTTCAGGACAGCTATGTACTTGGTTTTTGTTTTTGACCTCTTAATGAGTCGTTTTTGTTCCTCATTTGAACTGGGTTTCGAAATCAATATCTGTTACGTAATCAGGACAAATTACTGAGTTTACTGAGCATCGACATAAAAACTTTGTTTTCTTTTTAATTTCAAGCTACAAAGCAAAAACAAGAAATCACGTATCTCGTATTGAACGAAAGCCCTTAAAAAGTAGAAATATTCCGTTTAAGACAGAGCAAAATACGCTTTCAGGTATACCAAAGCAACAACAGCCGTAAAGCAAACCCGAGCACGATATTTTATCCCATACCGCTTACCATACAGCGCTCACTGTGCCAATCTCGACCGTTATTGCTTTGCCCCGATGATGATCGAACGGGGACACTTTCACCCAAGCTGCTGCCCAAAGGGTGCCTCAAGCACGGAGCGGGACCGTAAATAAGACACGCTCCGACGTGTCGCTACCCTTTCGATGAACGAACTTATTTGACTCAGCCCACCACCGCTTCATCACACACTCGTATGGCACGAGCAAAACCCGGGCTCCGTGTTCCGCTTTTGCTTTGCATTTAAATTTGCACATTCCCTGCCCACACTCCACTCCAGATCCTTTTTCCTACTGCCCTGCAAACCGTCCCCGTCCGTACCTTTTAATCCCAGCCGATGAAGCTCGAAGCCCTAGCGCAAATCGGGCCGAGGTTCGTTTTCACTTTCAGCTTCGGCTGCAAGCGAGCCTTTGGGCCGTGTAACTTTATCCTTTTTTTCGTGTCCTTTTCGTACTCACGTCTCTCATCACCAACCGGTATCCTTTGCCTTGCATGTTTAATGCGGCGCTCTGCTTTAAACGATGGACAGCACCAAAACGCCGTAGCAGCAGCGACAGATGTGGCGTGGATCGTGTAACTTCACGTTTGCATAATTTATGCCGGCAGCAAATCGGCAGTGGCACATTTCGTCCCGTAGCTTCCTTGGACGTGCCTTCGTCGGTCCAGCGTCCTTAGCAGCCCGAGGGTAAGGACGGGACGGCTACCACCTTAATGAAACCAGTACGGACAGTGATCTGAGCGGTAGAGACGACGCCCGGTACAAGAATCATTGGTGATGCAAGGTTCGGGGCTCGGGGCCTGACTGTGTGCTAAAGGTGGACACGCCATCCACCATCACAGGGAGAGCATACCGTTTGCTGCCAGCGGGCGAAGTGCAAAAGCCAACTCTACAACTCGTTTATAATTCATCGTTCAATGATTTACCTTCCTGAATCGATTACTGTCAAACATCTCTTTAAATCCAGCGAGCTCATTTTGTTCCCTGCACGGGTAAATCTACCACCCCAGCTGAAAAAAAAGCAAACAAGCTACCGTTCATTACGATGAGGCTGTCGCTGGCAACGGGCGCTGTCCATACATTACGTATCGCTTGCAGGCAAGCAAGCAAAAATATATAGAGATATCCTGTAGAGGACGACATCACTCGTGAACATCCTTGGCAATCCTAAAATTTTACTTGTTTTAATACTAGCCAAACTACAGGCAACGCAAACTTACTTAACTTTTGCGTTACGTAGCTTATGGATAACCCCTACCGATTGTACTATCAACTGTTGGAAGATACAGCAGCATTTCGATGCAAATTATCATACAGGACGAGCAGTTGTCGAAAAGTCTCAACAACTCTCTTCTCTTTCTCTTTCTCTTCTTTCTCTTTCTCTCTCTATCTCTATCATCCTTGCTATTGTGACTGTTCCGGTACCGTGCTACCGTGAAATGAGCACTTTTCCGGTGCTTCACTAGCTTCGATGCTTCAAAAAATGTATTTTCCCCCCGCTGAAGGAGCATCCCCGTGGACGCCCACTGCCTTTCCTACCCGGTTTGCACGAGTCAAAAAATATTATTCCTTCTCCAGTGCGATTAAATTTTATTCGCCGTGTACCACCGCACCAGCGGCCGCTGCCAATATTTCCGCGCATACAATTAGCCACCGAGCCGAGTGCGAAGAGTGCGCGTCCGTCCATTCGTTCCATTGCCCAATGTCCTGGCGGAAACAAATGGAATTAAATTGCCGCACCGTTCCTGGAAGCTCTCCAGCTATTGCGGTAGGTGAAGGTCAAGGGCGAGAGAGAGAGAGAGAGAGAGAGAGAGAGAGAGAGAGAGAGAGCAGATTTGGGATGTTCTTTTTTTTGCTAGCTCGAGGTGACTTCTTGCCAACTTCGATTGCTCAGCACAGAGATATATATATATATATATATATATATATATATATATATATATATATATATATATATATATATATATAATATATATATATATATATATATATATATATATATAAATAGATAGATAGAGAGAGTGAGAGAGAGAGACGGAGAGTGAAACAATTGCTCGTCCATCATCGTTTGTTTATTTAATCAATGTCGTTCGCATACTGGAGTGTTCGAGCCGGAGGCGGCAAGCACAGGCACACAGGAGAGTGGAGAACCTCTTAGAATCTAGAAAGATACCAAATTAAAGCTTCCCACTCGAAAAGTTCATCCGGACTTTGTGTGTGTTTGTGTGTTTGTGTGTTTGTGTGTGTGTGTGTGTGTGTGTGTCAAGTGGCAATGTTTTTTTTTTTAGAGGAATTTCCTTGTGTGTCGTTTTGACTTCCTGGAAACTTCTGGAGAAAGACACGGCTCATCAATTGCTTGCCTCACATGCCAAAAGCCATGCTATGTCTGCGGACTTGTTTGCTGGGAAGATTGACAGGAGCAACGAGGCTTTCGAATGTTTCGAACTCCCCACTCTCACAACCCATTCCCCACAAAGGCATTAAGCTGTGCTCCTTTGGGACCTTCTGTTCCTTGTTTTAGGCAGTGGCGTGGATTTAACGGTAGGTGGACTGGGCGACCGCCCCGGGGGGCCTCGTGGATAGTTAGTCCAGCATATACTTCAGAGGAGGGTAGTCGAAACAACAACAAAGAAAAACGAAAAACGCCAGCCAAAATTTTCTTACGTCCGGGCAGCACCTACTGCCTGTGCCACTGTGTCTCACATTTATTCGCATCCTTGCTCTGGGGGGGGGGGGCTGTTCACCCGAAATGCACAGTGGTTGCTAAGAAGAACTTAGTTACTAAGCTGCTAACTGTTTTTGCTATCTGTCTGTGTGTGTGTGTGTGTGACTTGACTCTTCTGTAAAGCTATTGCTACTGCCGAGCTAGTGCGACGTCGTCGTCGTCGTCGTCGTCATCATCATCATCGTTGGTATCAGTGCGTGCGATGCAGTCAGCGGGAGGCCTTACCAGGCGTAGCTGGCACCGAGACCGGCGAACTGGACCACGGATCCACCGTGCACGGCGGCTACAGGAGCGGCCAGCGGAGTCCTGCAAACAACCGGGGGAAGGATTTAGAGTAAAGCCCCTTTGCTTCCCGTGCCCCCATACGAAACTTACTTGTAGGCCAGCGGGGCAGCGTAGGCAGCGGGGTAGGCGGCCTTAACGATCGGGGCGTGGGCAGCGTAGTGGACGGCCGGAGCGGCGTAGTGAGCGGCAGCCGGGTAGTGGACGGCGGGGGCAGCGTAGTGAGCGGCAGCCGGGTAGTGGACGGCGGGGGCAGCGTAGTGGACGGCCGGGGCAGCATAATGGGCAGCTGTGCGACAACCGCGGGACAACGATTAGAACGATCAGTGTTACGTGACGAGTGCTGAGCTGACGTCACCGGTCCATCTTTGCTTACCGTAGGCGGGGGCGGCGTACTTAACGGCGGGGGCGGCGTACGCGTACCCGTCGTTGCTCAGGCGCGAGCTGTGCACGCGCACCGACGAGTGCGCCGAGTCGACGGCCTTCGAGTACTGGGACAGCACGTTCTGGCCGTACAGGCCCTTGACGGTGTGCTCGTGCGACGAACCGACCGAGTGGAAGTCGGCGCTCGGCGCGGCAATCGAGTAGGCGGCCGGTCCACCGGCACTGACGGCGGCCACGAGCGCAGCAAGGATGACAAACTGCCAGCCAGGAGAGACGATGGAATAGAGCAAGATGGGTCAGAATCACTATCACATACACACAGACACACACACAGACACGCAACCATACACACTCCCAAGGACAAAATGTCAGAATTTTGGAGAATTTTGGACAACTTTGGAGAATTTTGAAGAATTTTGGAGAATTTTGGAGAGTTTTGGAGAATTTTGGAGAACTTTGGAGAATTTTGAAGAATTTTGGAGAACTTTGGAGAATTTTGGACATTTTGGAGAATTTTGGAGAATTTTGGAGAACTTTGGAGAATTTTGAAGAATTTTAGAGAATTTTGAAGAATTTCGGAGAATTTTGGAGAATTTTTGAGAACACTGGGACTTCTCTCAGAATGTCTTTGAGAGTTTCGCCAACGGCACACCACTGTTCGGGAGCTTTTCGGAGCGTTCCTGCCCTTAAATCCCGCTGGCTGGCACGGGACCAACTTACCTTGAAGGCCATTTTGCAGTTGGTGTTGGTTGGTTTGATTGGGCGAGTTGATTGAAGGGCTTTGCACACACTCGTTTGCAGAACGGAGCCGATGAACTGATGCTGCCAAACCCGTCGGCCGGGCGCTTTTATACGGTTGCACCCGCCAGATCCGCGGCTCGGCGAAATCTGTCTTCGCAGAATCACCCCCCCCCCCCACCCTCCTCTTTCGCTCGGTCGGGTTATCAGCCCCCCAGAATGAAAGGGGAGTTCGCGCAAGAACTTATCTAAGCGCTGCGTACTCGCACGCGTACGTTCACTTTTCGCACATTACGGGACCGAGGGGCCGGGGGTTTTGGGTGTCGCCCGAAACCCAGGTTATCAGATCACCCACCCCGAGTGTGTGTGTGTGTTTGTATGGGGAGGGATGTGACGGGGTGACCCAACGCCTCTACGCAATACGCACACGCAGCAACGCGCCTCTAGGGCGTGCCTGCTGCTGCTGGAGGTCAACGTGCGCGTGGCTAGAACCGGCTTTCGGCAGCACTGCACAATGCACCACACACACACACACACGCGTGCGCGCACTCGAACTGGTGCATATGCACCGCACGTGAGTACTTTCGCTTTTCTATCGGCGCCCTACCGCACGTTTGTTAGAGGATGTTGGTCCAACACAGCAGCAGCAACAGCAACAGAGAGAAGAAAAAATAAACGAGATCCCGTCAAGACTGGCTGGCTGGCTGGCTCGGGGTGGCAAATCATAACCGACGCCCTTCCCATTCCCCTTGAGCACTGCTTCGGTGGCGGTACGGCCGCACCTTCGCCGCTTTGGTCGATCGCTGTCGATCTGGGGTAAAAAGGCCCGACGCGAACCGGGCGCCACAATGTAGGTCGTTCCGTGCCTGGGTTCGCAGCTGGCGAAACCAATTTTTCCACGTTGGGGATGAGCAGCGGCAAATCCGTTCGCTTGAAAAGGTCGCTGATGGTCGTTTTTCGAGTAGAGCCTGAGAGCGAAAGGAAGTTAATCGAAGACGAATGCTCAACCTTTTGTACATTAGCTCTATACAGTGGTCAATTGCTTTAGAATCTATGTGACATGAATGTCGGAAAACGATATAACGAAAACCAATCATTGTGGTCTTTTGCAAACTAGTTGATTTGGCCCGGTTACGCAAGATAATTTCGGAGGTATTCAATAACTTTAGGACGCGTGCAAAGGGTTTTTTTGAAGAGACAACGCACATTCAAGATGACCTTTAACTCCAAGGGACACATTAAGAGAAACTGATTCAGTACCCATATTGATCCCAAGGAATTTTACCCATCTAAGTCCCAAAAGCCTGTAAAACCCGGTAAGAAGAAGGTTGTTTATTGCAGTAGCTTTTCTGTAGAAATGTTGCTACAACATTTTCAAACATGCGGACCTACAGTGGCGACCGCCAGGACATCTATATGATGACATTGAGGATTCCTGGACCACTTTTTGGAAAAACCCACACGTCGTCGATGACATTGTTGAGCTTTATTTCAGCCAAAAAATGAGATCAAATATAAGGAACTATCTCTATTTTATTCTCTATATCTATTCTGGTTATAGTTTGTATCGTTCTTCTCCTTACATTTCAAAACACGCCAAAACTAAGTCGGCGTTGCGAACCGATGTGATAACCATTCTATTGATATAAACTAAATTAAAATCAAACCAAGCGAACCACAAACACAGCCTTTGCTATCATTTTATTATAGACATCTAAACCGAAGCGACATCATGCCGTGCTGTGATGGATAAAAAAATCCATCTTTTTGTGGATTGTGTCAACATTATTCGGAAATCCTTGGGATTTTCAACTGGAGTTTTTATTAAAGCTGTAAATGGCTACAAAATTACGATTATTCAGCAGTTTTTTTTAAATAAAACTACTCTGAAATGCAGTTGTTTCTCTCAAATTCGTAGCCTTTAGGCATTATTTTCCATTATTGGTACATAAAACAGACATGTTTTTATAGTATTTTCAGTCTTGGAATCAGCAAAAACAGTTCATTCCAACAGGAATCAGTAAAAACAGTCATTTCAACAGGAAAGAAACAGAATTCATATAAGCCACTCGTATTACGTATTGGAAATGGATGCAATTGGAATTTGCATATCCTGCTGGGAGTGCAAATTTGTTTTGAAAACAAGCACACCTTTTCTAGGTCTGGGTAAACTAGAATTGCTACGCAGCGCTACATTCAATCATTTCCTCTACATCTACATTGTACGTTTCGGAATCACACTTGCCAGCAATCATTGCTTTTCATATGAAACAAGCTTCAAAGCTCTTCAAAGCAAGTGTGGATTTGTTGTGCTTAATGGTACAAAAAAGATTGAGGACTGTACAAAGTGAACCGTATTTTAATTTCTCTCTGTGAGAATATTAACATCTTGACACTTTGAATTCATTAAAAATCATCTGCAACACTGCAAGCTGCACCACTTTTTGGGGTACATTTACCCTGAGTGTTTACCGATCAAAGCCAATGGCATCAATTTTTCTGCAAGAAGCAAAAGCGAATGAAACGTTCTTGTAAAAGCAAAAGGCTTGTTTCACAAAGCAAAACCAAGCGGATAAGGGAAACTGACTGCAAAGCACAATAAGCAACAGATCTAGCTCATACTGATTGTAATTGGAACGGTTAGAGCAGTATTGCTTCGCAAATATCGTTGTTAAGGACCATTTACAGCCATTGTTACAGCGTGATTGATTGTCTTTCAAAAGTAAAAATCGAATTTTCGACGAAAATGCTCAAACCAATAGGATCTGTTTATACAATCATCGCAGGCCTTATTAAAGGCTCTCGAAGGCAGCGCATTTAAAGCGATCTGAAACAAGCATTATTTGACAAATTTTAATAAAACTGAAAAAGCTCTTAAACGTGGGCTGCACGAAACCATGTTCTGTCAAGCAACCTTCAGTGTGCTAGCAAACATTGACTCACGGTAACGTTTGCCGTTTGTGTGTGGGCTTGTTTTTAGATTAAAGCATCAACACTGCTCGGTGAACCACCCAGCGAAAGGGCAGTTTTGTGAGTCTCGATTTGCATTCGAGCAACAAATAAAAAAAAAAAACTTCCAAACGCAACACGTTCCTGTGTGACTTCTGATGTGTGCCAAACGCACACGACGAGCAGCGGAAATAATTTATGAATGCTTCAGCCCCTCGATGCGCAGATTTTTTCCGCATCCTGCCCCACTCAATAACCTCCGCAAGTCCCCACCGTGCGTGCGTACATGTTTGCATATCACAATCAAACGCGACATCTTCCGTTTTTTTCTTCTTTGTTTTCTTCCCGCGCGCCCGCCCACACATATCGCTCACATATATCATGCTTATGATACTTTCACTTTTAAATACCGTTTCAGCCCCTGCGAGCAAAACGCCAGCATATCAACGAAGAAAAGGGCCCTCCAAAAACCTCCCAATTGCCCTGCCTGTTTTGCACCACGGGAGCATCCCGGTCGCGTATTTGCTTATTCATTGAGGCGGCAGGCATTTGCCACCCATTTGCCAGCAATAAATCACACACACACACACTTAAATCCCGGGCGCTATAAATATTAAAATCACCACACAACTACATTCCGACCGCGGACCGCGAAAGCGGGGGAAAGTGGCCGCCTCGTGTGGCGTGTAGCGACAGCAACAACAAAAAACCACCCCCCAACATCCTCGTCAAAGCATCGAGACATGAGCGAGCGGGCCTAGGATCAGTATCAGCAGGCCGACGACAGGGGCAAACCGATGTGCAAAAGTGAACGCAAACCAAATGGCAACAAAAAATAGGGAGATTCCCTTTTTGATTGAGTCCCTGGATAAACCCAAACGTGGAGGAGAAGGACGAGTTGTGAAAAAAAACACCCACCCATCAGCACCGCAAAAAAAAAAAAGTTTCTATTTGGGGTTTGATTTTTTCGATCGCATTGCAGGGGTAAATATGCAGGCACAAACGATCGGGCTCGAAGGATTCGCTAGATTGGGTTTGGGAGTCTGCGAATGGAAATGCTGAAACCGGCACGCCGTGATTCGGACGCTTTGATGCGATATTCCGGACCGAAACATTTCACGGAACGCAATCGTTGTCTGGTGGTGGTGTTTGTTGAAGGTTGTTTTTCTTTTCTTTTTGTTTGCTGCTCGCTCAACCATCTGCGAAACCCTAAGCCCTTTTGTTGCACCGCCCGGCAACGGTGCCGGCGTAGAAAAACGAAGCATCTGGTAGAAATCGAACCACTGCCATCGTTAGGAATTATCGGCCCGAAACTAGCAACATAGCAACTACATTCCAAAATACATTGCGATGAATAATAAATGTTCCTTTTTCGGTTCCATGCAAAGTCGAGCAGCATTATGACTTTTTGCCTTCACTTCACCGTCCCGGGGAGGAATATTTGGGGGGAGGGGGGGCAAACTGGGGAGCGCCGGATCGCGACAAGTGGATCTCGAAATGTGCTGAGTGACCGAGGGTCTCACACCCACGTCCATAATGGCGCGAAATCATTAAATGTCAAACGCTCTGTTAGCACTCTGAGTTGTTTTTTCATTCCTTTTTTTTGTGTGTGTTGGTTGCCACTGTAGCGCTTTGCTGCCTTCGCCAAAGCTCATTTCGTTTTGGTTGCCTTGGTTGGACGGGGCGGCGGAGGATTTGTTTGCCTTTGCCGGCGCACACTGTTCTTGGGGTTTTTGGGATGATCGAATTCTTGCTTTCGCCCTGCTTTGCGGGATTAGTACATTGATCCCCCTTGTTGTTTGTCGTCCAATTTTGCATCCTTGCGGGACGTTACGCAAGTAGCTGAGCGATTTGACGGTTACCAGTCAGTGGAATTTTACTTTACCTATTTGACCTTACCGATTTTGTTTGTTTGACCTTGTCGTTTTGATTTGTTTGTCGTTTTGATTTGTTTTGACGTTGTCTCTCTAATGTCAGTCGTCTAAAGATTGTAGTTGGCTGGCCAAGTTCTCTTGTTTTTACAGTATCCCGGCAATGAACTCTGTAGTGATGCAAAGTTTTCGTCGGAATCGATTCCGGCTAGCTCCAAAGTTTTCTGAAATCAATTCCTATTAGCCAGAATCAATTTCCGGAATTGGCTTCGTATTTGGAATCGGAATCGGAATCGGCTATGGATTTGGCTCCAGAATCGGCTCCGGTATCAGAATTGGTTTCGGAACCGGAGTCTTCATAAGAATAGGTCTTTCTATCCAATGATACTACATATTGATAGCCTACTGATGATACTACATATTAGAGCCGCAAAGAAACCAAATTCACTTTTAAACGTTCTATTCTCATGGAGATTCCCGGAATGATTTTGCTTCTGAAACTTCTTACTTCAATTCAAGAACTGATTCTTGATTCTAGAGTTAATTCCGATTCTGGAGTCAATTCCGATTCCGTTTCCGGAGCAAATTGCGATCCCCAAGTTGATTCAGATTCCGGATCAAATTCTGATTCCGGAGCCGATTCTGTTTCCCGTGCCGATTCTGATTCCGGAATCGATTTCTGTTTCGGAGGCGACTCTGGCCTAGTTATCTTGTTTTTATAGCCTCCTGGCAATGAACTCTGTAGTGATGCGAAAAATGAAGTTTTCGTCGGAATCGATTCCGGCTAGCTCCGCAGTTTTCTGGAATCGATTCCAGCTAGTAGGTCCGGAATTGGTTTCCGGAATTGGCTTTGTATTTGGAATCGGAATAGGAATCGGCTATGGATTTGGCTCCAGAATCGGCCCCGGTATCAGAATTGGTTTCGGAACCGGAGTCTTCATAAGAATAGGTCTTTCTATCCAATGATACTACATATTTATAGCCTACTGATGATACTACATATTTGAGCCGCAAAGAAACCAAATTCACTTTTAAATGTTCTATTCTCATGGAGATTCCCGGAATGATTTCGCTTCTGCAGCTTCTTACTTGAATTCAAGAACTGAATCTTGATTCCAGAGTTAATTCCAATTCGGAGCAAATTGCGATCCCCAAGTTGATTCCGATTCTGGATTAAATTCTGATTCCCGTGCCGATTCCGATTCTGGAATCGATTCCTGATTCGGAGGCGATTCTGAAATCGATTCCGAAGTCAACTCCGATAGGCTCTGGAATCGGCCTTGGAATCGGAATCGATTTCAGCAGCTCCAAAATTGACTCCAAACACGAAATCGGAGCTCCCACTACTAAAGCTCTGAACTACCCAACTACTTGGAATGTGCAGAGAAAAAAATTATAAAAATGTCTAAATCCTCAATACAAGCATTGTAAGCATCACTTTCAAAAACTTTTGAAAGCTGGAGAAGAATGGATTTTCGGTGACGATTCTAAATGCTTCAAATTCAGGATTCAAACTTTCGCTGTGTCAGTACTTAACCTCTGAAACTAACGAAAACGATGCTAGGCAGTGTCTGTTCGCCTCCACGCTCAGTCCACTCGCAGGTTTATGATTACGAGGCAATTATCCGACCCGCACAATTATGCGTGCGTCAAATGAAGGGACGTCGGGCGTAGTCATAGCTGGTAGCAAAAACAGAAGAAAAAGAAGTAAAAAAAAGCCACCACCAACCAGCAATAACAGGGCAACCGCAAAAACGCTGCCCCCGATAAGGGGCAACGTTAATGAGATAATTATGGTGTGTGCGCATTTACCCACATCCTCGCCCTTGCCAGTGCAGGTGGTACATCGGACACCGAATCTTTGCCAGCTTGTTACCACGTCCTTACAGCTAATAAATAAATAAACTGGGTGAGTCCCAAGGAAATCATTTTTATCGACCTGTTACGCCGCTCGGTAGGGCTTTGATTGTGTCTAACCATTAGCAGACAATGAAATGCAGTATAATGCCAGTTTCCGCAGCTTCCCAGGAAAATCCTATCGACATTAGACACTCTACGACCTCCAAATCCTTCAAACACAATTTATCAAATGCCCACCAGGCCGTTTGGTTTGTCGTGCTCAATTACACACTCAAATTATGCATGTAGTCTTTGATTGTTCCGTGCACACAAAAGCACAACATACTTCAATCGATCGTTGGATGAGGCTGATGTTTGCGCCGCGGCCCAATTCAATTCTGCCCTGCAAAATGCACCCACCCATTCGATTGGATGTTTAGCTAATTTATTGTTCGCTAAAAGGGTGTACACTCTATTGCGGCGAGCGGGCCGCTTAACTGCTCGAGGACGCGGGCTGTTCACACACAAACGCCCCTACGCCGACTACGATCGGTTGGGTAGGTCAAGCGAACCCGGGGCCCTTCTTTCGCCTGCCCTTTTTAAGACGCTCCGTACCACACCCGCTTCAGCAATGCGCGCGACCGCGCTGTGGGCACACAATTATGCAATCTCCGGGGGCAATGCGAATTCGTTACCACCTGCAAAAGCCGTTTCCACCGCTGGTCGTCCCGGCACGCTCCTCCCCGGCTTCGAGAAAGCCGGTTCAGCCCCGGGGTGTTTGCTGGTCGCGTATTTCACTGACGCCACGCGTCAACTTTACTATTCCATTCACACGAAAGCGACACAAACACACACACCGTATGCATTACCATTCGTCATGCTGCCGCCTACAGGGCCTACGACGCTGCATTTACCTGGCCAGATTTTTGCATCCCGTTCACCCGTATCTGCCCCGGGGTGTGTTTGTGAAGGGAATGGGGGAGGAGGGAGGGCTGCATTATTCATCAGAGCACGCGAGGCTTGCGCCGCCAGCTAGGGCGAACGGAAACTGGTGCAATGGATGCAAAAACGCATCGGTGCGGAGCTGGTGGTGGTGGTTGGCATTTTTATTTGACATTGCTCTTGCTGTACATAATCGGGCCCCAGCACAGTGCACAGTGAGTACAGAGAGTGTTTCTGTTGTGTTTTTCGTTTTCTCGCCTGGAAGATTAGCTAAATAAGGAGGATTTTTGAGGTTATAGAAAGATTCATTGTATATTTAAAGTACTTGCTATTAAAATATGTATGAAGTTGGCCGTGCTACACAGTTTTGCTTGGTTCGACATTTGACTTTTATTGTATCTCTTTCTTATTTGAATTTAATTTAATTGCGTGTTGCCCCACCAATCATTGGGGAAGGTTTTCGAGAAAAAGCATGAATGATATTGGTAAAGGAGTTCCCATTGCTAATAATACTAATGATGACATTTTTCATTGGATTGGTCAAGATGGATTTATGACCTTTACAGGATTATCTATGAGTTCTCATAGCTGTGGGACACTTTACTCTTTCTTACCTGTAATGCAATTATTGTAATAGGAATTTGACTTTATAGCACCCTTGTTGGATAAATCCAATAGGTTTAGAAATAGGCTTAGAAATCTAAGCTGCCTGTCCGAAAAGGGAGCCATAGAGTCCAATTTCCAACATATGAAGTTCACTTCCCTTATAAAATTCCCTTAAGAAAGAGTTAAGCAAGTGTCCCACAGCTATGAGAAACCCTGGAAAACCCTGTATAGTAGGCTCTGGAGCCAATTATGTCACATTTCATATAAATTATGGCGAAAAAAGACTCCCGCATGACGAATGGAGTCACTGTGGAACGGATGAAACATTTTTAAGCGAGGGTCCACTGTATGGCGCATTATTTCCAATATTTTGGAATTGTTTCTTCTTCTTCATTTGGCAAAACAACCATTGTCGGTCTAAGGCACCACTAATAGGGCTTTCAGTTGACTTGACTTACTGATTACACATAGCAGAATAGTCAGTCCTACATATGGGGGCCCGGTCCATTTGGGGCTTGAACCCATGACGGGCATGGTATTACCGTACGAGTTGACGACTGTACCACTGTACCTAAATGCTTGATACAGATCCAGATTGATACAGATTGGGATCGCTTAACAAAGATTAAACTAAGAACTGAAATGAAGTTTTTTTTTAATAGAATATGAGACTCCATGATAACGGTTCGACTTGATTAAAAAGACATGGCACCGTTCGAAAATTGTTTAAATTTGGTCAAAAGGTTCACAAATCTATGTTGTGTTCAACATAAAATTTTAGTGCAATAGAGAGAGCTTAAAAAGTAACACCCATGTTGGAGAAAGCTCTATGAAGTAATCAAACACAGGCTACCACCAGCACCACCACACACACACACACAGTTAAAGCAAACCATTATTACCTCAATAATACCCTAACAATAACAACAACGCTCCCAAAGAAGCTTTTATCGCTATAGCAGCTGTGGATATGAACAACACACCCCCCCGCGCACGCTCCAGATGAGATTACGTTGCACATCCTGCGGCGTGTGAACCCAAGCACAAGGCGCACCACCACCGCAAAGCGTCGCCAGCTGAAGCGCTACTTTACTATCACGTTCCACAACACGTGACACTTTCTCCCCGCGCCAAGCACCGGAACGGGCCGAACTGGGCAAACTGGGTGCAAGGTAGTGAAAGCCGTTCCGTTTTGTTTGCATCAATTATTCATTGATTGAGTTTTTTTCTCTCTCTCTCTCTCTCTTTTTCGTCTTCATTCCAAACTCTCGCCTTTCTCGCTTAGTCAATAAAATTGATCGATTAAATTGTGGCACAATGCGTATTGGTACGGTATACGGTCACCGGCTCGTGTGACAGTACGGGCAAACGCCGCCCCGAGATACCTCCCCGTCGGCATGACATAAGCTTCCCCAACACAAATGGAACCACAAAATTTACAACCCCCATTGCAAAGGAATCGATTGCATCACGAAGACAGGACCGATTACAAATTCCGTGCGCACTTGCACCAGCCAAATAAAGAAGCTATCGGGCGACGGGGGGATTTGAGAATTGAGTTAACCACTAAAACACGCCACATAGGGGTATGACCGGGACAGGATTACGATCGACCGACACGCGGGTATTTGCGGACGGTTTGTTTTCCACCCCCGAATGGATGCACCGCCCGAAACCATTATTAAATGTTTTCCATTATTGCGGTGCGTCATGCTCGCGTTTCGGTTTGCCGACCGGACGAGCCTCAGCCTCACGGCGGGTCGTTTCGAAGTACAAAAATAAATTTAATATGTAAATCACTGCTGATGTTCATACACTTCAGTTCTTCGTACCTTTAATTTGCATGTTGCGTTACAGCAACAATCCCTGGTAAATACCCACGCCCATGCCACAGCCGGTGGCCATTTTCGGTGTGGAAAATTCAACTAATGAAACTACACTCCCCCTCCCTCATCTAGCAGTTCGACACCGTCCACGTGCGTGTTTTTGTGTTTTTTAGTTCGTTTGAAATTGTGTGAAATTCGCCGCTGTCGGTGATTTTAATTTTAAAAATTGCAACGGCTTATCCGTAGGCGTAGGTGGCCATTGTATTCGCGCCCACTCTGTGCACACAGCAGTAATAAAGTCGAAACGTGTTGGATCGACTGGCGCACAAGGAAAAATAAAAGAGAAAATGTAAAATCCATCGCATCGCATCAAATTTGCGGTCGGAATGATGTCTCCCGTTTCGCTACCCTGGTATTATCCTCCCCCGCTGTGCAGTGTATCTCGTACTTGATCATTTAAAATCGGGAGGAAAATGTGCGCGCCCCCGGATGGAAGTTCTATGAACCAGCTGAGCCAGGATTACTGCCAGTTCTCGGTAGCACATCGAGTTAGCGACAAACCATGTTCGTTAGAGATATATTTTTCAACGCTGCTTCCGGGCGCGCTCGCACCCACGACTGGGTCTCTGAGCAGCGGGAGAGGTGCGTGGAAAACGCTACATGGAGAATGCTACATGAGCTACAGGTTGGTAGAAACAAACATTCATTGAACATCAACTAAACATCTCGGAAACTTGTAGGGAAATTACTCCCTAGAAACAAACAGTACCTACGAGCATTTTAGTTGCGAGGCATGTGTTTTCAGGTTATAAAATATGACTTGATGAATTAAAATGCCACAAATCGAGCAAAGCTACGTGATGCAACGCAGAGTGCCTAAAAACGTCAAGCTGAGCTCCAAAAAGAGCCTGGAGGCTTACATAGAGTGTCTGGAACAAAAATAGGCGCGCGGAACTACATATTGCACGCTACCTGTAATATGTGCTTAGCAGACTTTGTCTTCTCTATAAAATGAATTACTCCCAAAACATTCGTTATTTCGTTAGGTTTTTTTTATTTGTTTATCTCTTTGCTTATTCAGCAATCCTATTCTAATTATTATCTCAATATCTAATTATTATATCAATCTCTATTATCCCAAAAAACTAAATTTTCTTAACATGAGCTCGGCCTTTGGACTAATTAAACAGCATCAAAGTTCTTGGAGAGCCTTTTCATAAGCGCTTAAGCAGCTCCCTGATGCCCCATTGCAGGGATTCTACGTTGAAATGAATCATACTTTTTCTTTTGTTTGAGTGCATGAATATTTTTAAATTTTAATTGCTCGTTAATTACACATAATTCACTCTAAAACCACAATCACTTCACTAACCATTTCTTCTTAGTACAACAAACCTGTACACAAGCTACGATCTTATTGGTGGCTTTGGCTGATCATCTTTGACCAGAGCCACCTTGCACCGCAGTTATGCGTTCCAAAGCTATTGAGTTCCATCAAGTTTGGTATACGTTCTTAGCAAGCCTTCAAGTTCCATAGAGTAATAAGCATTTCCCTAATTAATAAGCGTCATAGTTTTACCTTTTCATGTATTAAGCTGCTATTAGATTGGATAGATAGAATTGGAATTCGGGTATCAAAATCGATTCCAGCGAGCTTTATAACATAAGAATTCTTGTATGTGAAATAGAATCTGTTTGATTTTTTTTTTTTTTTTTGCTGTTTTAACGACTTAATAAACGCATGTTAACACGTTGAAAGTTTGTCTATTTTTGTTAAGCTTTGCATTTAAATGAGCATGGGCTTTTATTTCCATTATTTTAGCACTCTGACAATGAAATTCCTCTCGATACGGAACCTACTACGGGCAATTCATTTTTTTTAGCCATGGTAACTCATGTCATACGCGCTTTTCCATATCCGATTCTAATTCCATTTACCAAATCTGATAGCACTTTTAATGATCCACAAAGTACGATAACTTAACGTAATAACAGCAAAAGAGCAATAGAGTTCGAGCTAGCTATTTAGTCGATCATTTCGGACTCATTTTACCAAGCATTGTTTTAGACACCCAAAATAAATTACTTTTTTGCCAAAACTTTGAAATCGCTCAAAAGGCAGCAATAACCAAATTTTCTACAAAAATTGTATCAAATAAATAGTTAAAACTGAACAGAAGTACAAAATTGAATTAAAAAAATACTTATTTATCAACCATATTTAATCTTAAAAACGTGATATTTGATATTTTGTTCACAAACAGCAGCAAAATACGAGATAACCGGCATGATGTTTGAAATACAAATTCCACGAAAAAATACGAAGCGTTTTTTATTTTCTATTTTAATGCTGAAGCGTTTTATCTTATTCCTTTTAAGACGAGGCTACGGTCAGCAGAAATAATTGCATCTTAATTAATTAATATTACTTACCTGACTTACTGCAAAGTTTAAAATCTGTTTCATTGTATGCTAGTATGTTAAAAAAAACTTTTTTTTTTGTTATAATTTTTTTTTTCGCACACACTCGCCGATATCGAGCATACACTGCGGCCTAAGCGTTTCAAGCGTTTGACAGCTCCGTCAGCCGTACGCGCCGAAGCCGTTTTCAGCCGGGCGGTAGCGATTGTTTTTCTTTCGCTCGCGAAATCAGTGCTTCGTTTATTGCAAGAGTTTCAAACAAAAAAATGCACAATCTTTCACAAAATCAATACAATCTTAAAACGTCTGCGAAAGCCAAGTGTGTCTGCCAACAAGCCCGACTCCCGACGCGCTCCCCCCAAGCATCAAACAGCTGTTCCAAAATGTAAACAACGGCCGAAACGTCAAACCCTTGGTTCTCCACCGTGTGCAGCTGTCAGAAAGGCGAACAAATAAAGCGTAGCTGTTTCCGCGAGTCGTCCGCGGTCGCCCTGGCTTTTCGTTTGTTGCCCTTTGGTGCATTCGCTCACTTTCATACCGTAGTGCAAACCGTGCGTGAATCCGCGTGTGTGTGTCTGTGTTTCGGTCCCTTGTTTTCCCGTGTGTGGTTCTCCCTTCCGGTGCGTGTGTCTGTTGCTCCGTTCCCCCGTTTCGGCAGACCCGGACGGTCCTTCCCGTGTGTCGCAGTGTCCTTCGCGAATGTGCGGCTGTGCGTGAACCCGTGTGCCACACTGCGGCACCGTAAGTGTTGCCGGGTCAGTTAAGGCGGCTGTCCCCACCCCAAAGCAAAAGAGCTAAAGAGGTGCGTTTTGGTGGCGAGTTCGACTGTCCAACCACAAGCATCAAGCAACGCTGCACAAGCACCAATCAACCCGAAAGCCACAGCACAGCACCAGGCGACCAGCCAGCGCTCTCCAGCAAGGGAACGGAAAAGAAGAAAACACACATTGGTCCCATCAGCAAACAAACGAAAAGAACAAAGCCACTGGGGTAAGTGCCATTCCAGCTGTAGCCAAGCTGCATCACCTCGAGCTGCTTTGTGCGTTCTGGGTATTTTTACACCCCGCTCATGTTCTCTTATCGCCATTCGGCTTCGCTTTATTACACGTTTTTTGTTTGCTTTTTTAGTTTTATCTCGGCTCCGTTCTATCCCCTCCCCCCCCCAAAGATTACAGGGAAAAATGATGCAACCAGCAACGGCAAAACCTCGAAAAGAGCAAAGCATCGAAAATCGAGCCTATTCCGGCCCGTCAAGGCATCGATTTTCCTGCCAAGCGCGGCTTGGCAAGGATCAACCCTACCGTCTCGCCGTACACTGAACGGATGACGGTTGCATCCAAAACCGGTCGGTGCTGCATCTCAACGCCCCCGTCCCCTTTGGGCGCAAACACAGAGACAACGAATTGGATATGGTCGCAGCACGGAGCACGGAGGATCAGGTGGCCGTTTGAAAATAAGGTCACACGCCGGTAGATCCCGATGCGAAACGCGTCGCGGGGCGTATTTTTAGCTCTCTGCACTGCGATGAAATTAAAGATGAGAGATGCGTTCCCACCAACGCAGATCATACTGTAGAAGAAAAGAGAGCGAGGGGGTGGCAAAACACACACCTACACATGGCACACATACACATGCATACCAGCTTCGGTCAGCCCGTCAGGTCTCAGGGTCGGTCGAGCTCCATACGGACCTTCAAGGGACGGTTGACCTTCGGCCCCGTTCCTCGCTTGCAGGTGTTTTCTCAGGCCGCCCCCTCTGAAGGAGATAAAGGTCAACGTGGCCGCGGCGATACCGTACTGCCCAGCGCGGTCGGTGTGCTGTGCGCTGCCCAAAATCGTATCGATCCATCACTGTCAGACGTCCCCACACCTTTCCGGCGGGCAGCCGGGGGGTCGGGCGGCACCTGTCCCGATTTTGATGCTTTTTGGATAATTGTCTGCTGCTTGCGCGTGTGTCGAAGAAATGTAATTTAGTTTGTTTTTTATGGTTAAAAATGTTGATTTTATACATTTAAATTGCATTTCTGCTTTGATCGCTTCTAAAAGGTGCTTTCAACTTTTCTACCAACGTGCTACGCCCTTCCTTTTTGGATGGAAAATTTCCTTCTCAACTGTTTAATAGTAGTTTTGGTTTACTATTTTTAACTCATCGCACCACAAACCGTTGGTAGGAGCTTAGAAACTAAAACAACAACAAAACACAGGGAGTAAAAACTTTACCAACCTAACTCTCGCACCCTTTGGTGGTGCCGCGGACGAGTTTTCCAGCACGAGTCGATAATCGCAAGGTGGATCAACAGTCGTGTGGTGGACAATAGTGGTGGGAGCTCGTGCTCGGAATCGTTCCGGAGCTGGTTCTTATTCCCGAGTCGATTCCGGAGCCAATTTTTGAGTCGGCTCCGGGAATTAGAATTGACCTAGGAATCGCAATTTGCCGCAATTTGCTATGAAAACGGACTCCGGAATGAGCATCAGTTCTTTAATTGAAATAAAAAGTTTCGGAAGCGAAATAAGTCCGGGAGTCTCCATGAAAATTGATCGTTTACAAGTAAATTTGGATTCTTCACTATGGCGTCATCAATACGTAGTATCATCGGACCCAAGCGCCTTTTTTTAAATGCCGAAATCGACTCCGCATCGATGCTGATTCTGATTTCGGAACCAATTCCGATTCCGGGAGTCGATTTCGATAACGAAACCGATTCTGATTCCAGAACCAATTCCAATTCTGGAACCAATTTCAATTCTGGAACCAATTCCAATTCTGGAACCAATTCAAACTCTGGAACCAATTCCAATTCTGGAACCGATTCCAATTCCAGAGCCGATACCGGATCCAATTCGAATTCCGGAACTGACTCAGGAGTCTAATCCGGAACCAATTCCAGAGTCGAATCCGGAACCAATTCCAGAAATTGATTCCGGACCTACTATCCGGACTCGATTCCAGAAGCATCGGAGCTAATCGAAAATCATTCCGACAAATTCTTCATGTTTGCCATCACTAGTGCACACGCTCTCGTTACAATGTGTGCAAATGTTTTTACTCCTCCGCACAACCGCATTATTACATCCCCATCCCCTCCACCAGTGGGCGCTGTTGGGCCGCTATACCAATGATGTGCAATTTGCTTTCCGCTGCACCAGAAGAAAAAGGATTATAGGAAGAGTTTTGTTTTTGTGTGCTGTGTAGCACCGGTACCAGAGTTCCCCGGGGATTAACGAGATTCAAATCGCAAGCACGAAGCAGGGCTTAGGCACAGGGTGCAATTGCAATTACACAAACAAACTGCAACTGCAAGCTTTTCATTAAAAAATGGTGGATAACAAACAAAACATCCAGCAAAGGAATTATTGCTTGATGTGTGCTGCGTTACGCAACGATAGGCACACCAACGATGGAAAAATGGAGCGTGTTTTTAGCTGTCCTGGATGATTGTTTTAGTTGATTTTGTTTTTTTTTGCTCCTTGAAAAGCGCTGCAAGCATGTACATACATAGATATGAAACCACAGGCTCGGAAGAAAAACATAGGTATCGGTCTAGGAACATCTTTCCGAATAGAATTACCACTCCCTCGGCAAAAGAGAACAAAAAATCCCGTCTCTATGTGAATGTGACAAACACCGTGTGAGTGGGTAAAAACACCTACGCTTGCCTTTATCACACCGTGTGCCGCCCCTCGGTTGGCGGTTGGCCGGAGTCCGTGGCCATGGTAACCAACCGCGCGGTTGGCTTCCGAAATCGGCTTATCAAGCCGCAGATGGAGCCGGAGTGTGGGTAAGGTCGAACAAAAAAATCGTGCTTGTGTTGTTGGATTATGATTTTCCAGTTTCCCGCCACCGTGTCATTTCCGTTCCGCTGTTCTTCTTCTGCTAGTTTTTTTTTTGTTGTTTTTCCTTTTTTGCTTTCGTATTCGCAGAACGTCTCTTTGCCCACAGTGCACGCGCGCGCCTTCTCCTTAGCAACTGCCGGCTTCCGGAACTGGCGGGCGAAAGAGTGTGGCTTGGATTAACAGTCCACCGGTTAGCACCCACTGCCCTAACCACAAGACGCTTAAGGGGGGGAGAGGGGGGGGGGGGGGCTTTCAGGCTGCTGCGAGAGTAGTATCTCCCGAGACAGCGGGCATCACGCTACGATAACAACCGACCGCAACTGGGGAGAAACACATTGCGCACACGTTTGATGGGGTATTTTTTTTTTCTTCACACACAAGCACTTTGTTTGTTCCCCGACGAGATCCAACGATGCACAAAACAAACAGGACAACAGCCGGCCACGCGCGCACGGGTGGCGGGGTCGGGGCTTCGCTGCAAATAAAAGGAGACGCCCCGTGCTCTGGTAAATATGTGTCTTCGCTGCGTCCGTCGGTTGGGCTTGGGGAGAGCGTCTTCCCTTGGTCTGATGGCAATGTAACAAATTCTGCAGCGCACAACAACCGACAACGACATCATGATGAGCGTATGTGTTGATAGGTGGGAATCAAGAAAATCGTTTTTTTCCTTGTAAATTGGCATATGTTAAGGATGAGACGCAGCGTTTGCTGGGTAAGGCAAATGGTCGGAATGATTGTGTTTAAAGTTCAATGAATGGAATTTAGGTCGAGATAGGCTTTTACTTCCCCTAGTATTAACTTCAAATCTCAATTACAACTAATCATACAGCTCAGCAGTTGAATCATACAGATGCTGTTAAGGATGATTGCAGGATACTGAGAAGAATTATTGAGCATGACTTTACCTTTACCACAATTCAAACCGATACGTGGTCTCTAACTTGTGACGAAAGGCATGTAACGCTACAAGTTCTAGCAGTGCCGGAGAATCAATGGCAACGCTGTCTTGAACCTCGCTGCTAAATGTGGTCGTCCTATATTCCTGTACTTCTAGACTGTACAGTTCACAACTTCCACCATAGAAGGGTAGTGGCATATTGGGCTTTTTTATATGCTGCATGTGAGTAACCAAACCTATCCCAGAAAACTGTGGCCTTGGAATTCGAATCCAACAGAAATATCTCACAATTTCGAGGACTCTGCGTTCGAGGAGCCACTGGATTGTGATCTTGAGATGAATCCGAATAATTCCTTCAAACCACCCAAAGGCGTTCCTGGTGATCTTACTGTATGAAGTTCAGGAATTTCGAGATTTGGTCAGAATTGAAGATGATACTATCCCAAGGTTCATAAATATTCGATTCGACTCTTGGTAGAATCCCAAAGAAACCATTAATGCCATCTCCAAGAATGTTGGTTAAGATAAACGATTTAATCAAAGAAACCCCATCGTACATCAAACCTTGGAGAAACTTGACTGGTGATGAATGTTTTATCTAGGTCTTGGGGCAGAATCGTTACATAAAGATAAACGTGGATTTCAAATCGGATCCAATCAGAACGAAATCAGGTTTGCGGATCTGGGAGAAAGTAGCCAAGCCACTGCATCCAAACCGAGACAGATGTTACCGGTTGCCTTCGCTCAATACAATATTCCCATATCAAAATTCCAGTATTCGAGGGATCATAACCGTGAATCTCCAAATTGACGATTTCAGATCCTTCCAATCGTTAGGAACGTTCATTACAAATTCGGAAATAGTATCTCTAAATGAGTTACGGAGAACCAACACGCAAACTGTTTAGCCGAGGCATGAATTTTGGGCTTTGCTGTGGGGCTAAGTAGAGTTACCGTGCGATAAACCTTCAAACATAGCTGATGTACGTTACTAAAGGCTGTCCTGAAATGGATTAAAACAAAAAAATAATGCTCCAACTAATCTCCCACCGTCCGGAACCTGCATCCCTGTCTGTGTGGACCATGTAGTGAACACGATTTTGCCCTCCCGTCACTTGTGACTGTTGTGTTGAAACGAGGCCAGGGGTTTTTACGTTGCACAGTGAATAGAAAATCTCTCTAGGCAGGCCACTTCACATTAAAAAAAACACTCCCACCCACACAGTGTAGCAACGCTGTAGCTGGGGCTGCCACCAATTAATGGGGGATTAAAATTAGCGCTATCGCGCGCACACTGCAACCCGTCCTGCAGCCTGTGGCTGCATGTGGAATCCTCCGACAACTCCTCAAGCGCACGGCAAGCTTATAATCGCCTCCGCATCCCCACGAAAGTTGGGCTAGTTTTATTGTTTTACGGCAATAAAGCAGGGTTTAGCCAGGTCCAATTGGCCATTGCCAGAGTCGGCTGGATTTGTAGGGGTGAATTGAAAGCAATTTAAGGCTAAGCTGTCGCTCTCTTCATCGTACCCTATCACACACACACACATACACTATTGAAATACACTCTCGACAAGCCTATCTGTGCCCCATCTGATCAGGATTTAGCACCAATGGTAAGGGATTAGCGCGTGCGTTACCGTGCGATTCATTAGAGTGATCTCTGTGAACTCCACACCAGCTCCACGTAGATCCCCAAGCCCGAGATTGATCCCAATACTGTGTCTCTTGAGCTGACCAACTGTTTTCTGATTGTTGAGTTACTTTTTTTTTCTCGTTGCATGGGAATATCTCAGGCAACTCTGAAGATGTCCACGAGTTTTCCGCAATCCTCAACCGTCAAGGTTACCCAAACAGTCGTCCCGTTTGGAGATGTTACGTAGCTAGTCGGGTGTCTTACGCCCTGACATTTCGATCTTGGCGGCAAACATCTCGTTATCGGCTAGCGCTAATGCTTCAACAAACCCACACTCACCGTTGAAAGCTTCCCAGTAAAATCGGAAGCACTTTTCTGCTCAGCCCGACGCCCTAAGCTCCAATGTCCTAAATCCCGGTGCTCTTTGCACTGTAAGATCCTCGCCGCAAAGATCCTCTCCCCAACGATGGTGCGGTTGTGCTAATGTTCTGCTCGTAACGTCTCGATGTTTGTTGTCGATGTGCTTCCCCCAAAACCTCACAGTTTGGCAAAGACACTGATAAAATCTACCAAGCACACCGTCTGGATCCGCCTCTCCACATCCGAGACACTTCCTCTGATGCAAGAACGCTTTGGAAGGTATTGGAAACGTTGCAATGGGTTTCTCTTTTTCCACTTCCTGTCCATCGCAAACTGAAGTACACTCCACACCGACGACCGTACGCCTCGCTCCGAGATGTATTGAGGCACGTTTACTGACTGCCGCTGATTCTTCAATTATCGGGCCACGCGGCCCAGCTGACCCGGGTCTTCCGCCGGGGTACCGGTGGCACTACAATTGCGATTCCAGTGGAGCATCCAATTAAGCGCCTTCTTAACAGGAATTGCTCATTCACACACACACATACACATACATCTACAAGCATTCTAGCAGAAAGCGATGTATATTGCTGGGCAGGAGCACACAATCACCCAGCAAAACTGTCTGAGAGTGAAGGGGCAATCCCGCAACCAGTGGTAGTAATGCAACACCTTCATCACCATCATCATCGTCATCATCGTCCTCATCGGTAATCATGCAGCAGCACACTCCCACCGTAACGATGAAAAGGAGCCGGAAATTATTGATAGGCGGGTGCGGCGGTGGACGGCGGAAGTTGGTGCCGGTACAAACTGGAAACTGTATTCTCTAACCGCAGCAGCTCGTTCGTAGGTTTCTCGTTCAATCATGCCCCCGACGCTCCCCCACTCCGCTCGCATTGCTCGCAACACAAAGGAACGTTGTTTTTCCGACCTGTGTTCGTGCCCTCCCTGGCCAAACTCCTTTTTCTCTCTGTCTCCCTCTCTCTCTCTCTCTGTAAAGCGGGACAATAAACATATTGTGCACGCGCATGAAACAAGCAAAGCGTTGTGCTCCGGAATTGCACAAGCGAATGCGCGCCCGAAGGTAGGCAAAGCATCACCAAAAGCGTGCTCGTTTTTGTGGCATCGCCGCCTGGCGCTTATGCAACGCGTTGGAGAATCTCAGCAGCAACTATGTTGAGGGGTTTTTTGTTTTTCCACCTGTACACCCAACCCATTTTTTGCATCCGTTTTTCCGCTCTCCTGCTCTTCCAAAAAGCCCGAAAAACGTGATTAGTTATGTAATTTATTAATTTATTTGTCTTGACCCTTTTTTGCTTGCAGCGGCACCGGAAGCGCGATCCCGATCCCGACCAAGGAGCTAACTCGACTCGCCCAACCCCGGAGGCGGCCCGGAGACCCCCAACCGCACCATGTACTATCCGACGGCGGATCTACCGTCGCCGCAAACCTTTCCCACGGCCGGCGGTGGCGGCAGTATGGCGGCAGGCGAAGGACATGTGAAAAAGTACTACCGCAAAGCCGAGCACAGGTTAGCATCATCGGGGTAGGGGGAACCAGCACATCAGCAGTACACTATTGAATCAACAGCCGGCGGTCCAGTGAAATTATGATGTTAATTTTGGTGCCATTCATATTTCCGCGCAACCCAACCGAACGATGCATGGCAAAATCGTGGTTTCTAAAACCAACGCGCGCTCTTGAACGCCGGTAGAGAGCAGCACGTTCACGTGGCAGGCGGGATTTTGTGGCACACGTGCCCAACGCCCACAAACGAAAGTGAAGGAAAAACTCCTGCACCACCGGGACACGTAACACACCTACAGCCGTTTTATTTGGTTTTATTCTTTTAGGTTTTGCCTGCGGCTCCGGTTGACCCTTTGTCGGTTCGAGTATAATGGGGTAGAAAAAAAAAGTACGGCCACCCTGTTACGGTACGGTTTGCATGTGAGAAAGATATACGACGGTTCGCCACGAACACGGCCGGGAGAGACCACTGAGTGGGGCTTTTTTGTTGCTTTTGCTGGGCACGGTCGATAAGATATACCTTAAAATGGATGCAGGGAAAATAACGTTCCCGGGAAGACAAATTAGATAACCAGACAGGGACATTTCGGAGCTCCATTGCGTTGAGTTTGGCGAGCCTTTAGATGAGGACACGGTACGGGAAGACAGCAACAACAGAAAAGTGGCCACTCGATAGCATTTCAGGCAGCTCAATCAATACGCGGGCTGTGGCTAGAAATAGAATATATTTTGAATTTTCCGCCAGACCAATATGGTTTTGCTTGGCGTTATTAAAAGGAAGGGAAGGTAGACATTTTAAAGCGAACAGCGCTACTCCCGCCATATCCTGTCCGTAGTCCTGTGAGTCGAAATAGAATTGTTCGCGACAACTGTTACAACCAGAGCGACATAAAATGGGACCAAAGCACCCTCCTCAACCGACAATGGTTTTGGCAGGGATGTTGTTTTTTTAAAAGGATAAGACCGTGTTGTGGACAGACCGCTGCCTCATCCTGAGGGCTCACTGTTGACAGCAGGGCTGTCATCCTGTGACGTCCTCAGTGAGGATCGCGGCGCGAGAAGGACCAGCCGTCTTCTCCCCGCATTGCGTGTTATTGTGTGGTATTATTTATTATTGTAAACGGTTGAACATATACCAAAGATAGTGATAAAATACATATTCTGTTTGTGCCGTACACCATCGTCTTCATGTTTGTTTTGTGCGGACACAACAGTGGCGACGAGGATGGGATCCTCCTCGCGTAGGGGGGGATCCTACAACGAACCGACGCAGCACGAAGGTCACCATCGCACAACCGCCATCGCGCAGGATGGGCTCGCTCGAGCTTGCGCGAAGCCCCAGGATCCTCACTCCGCTGCAGCACTATACCGGACAAAGCGAGGGGACATTCCGCTTTGGACCGTCGTCACACGGCATCACCGCCGCCCGCTGCAGCGTCATCGGACACACTGGTGCAGTATTGTCGTGCGCGGCATCAGGGCCGCCCTTGCTGCACCAGCATCATCGTCGAGCCCGGTGAGCAGGCACAGTGCTGAGGCATATCGGCTGCCCCTTATCCATCTTCATCGCCGGCGCTCCAGCTGCACAGGTGCATCTCGACGGCGGCACCACTGTCGCCCCTGTGCAGCAACATCGTGTGTGTCCCGGGTCACAGTCGTCGTGCGCGGCATCACGGTCGCCCCCTGTGTACCCTCATCATCATCGTCAACGTCATCATCATCCTGCGCGCCCTGCACAGCAGTTCACCGGCAGCGACATCACGGTCGCCCCTGTGCAGCGGTTCCGGCTGAGCGGTCCAAGCGCGCGCGGCACCACGACCGCCCCCTGCTCAGCCGCACATCGACGCCCCAACGGCAGCAGCATCCGGAGAGCTGCCTCATCAGCATCATCGGCGTCCGGTGCAACGTCCTACGGCAACAGCATCATGCTGCAGTTGCACCAACAACAACAACAACAACAACACCACAGCGGCTGCAACGGAACGAGCGAGCGCAGCACATCGGCTGCCCCCTGTTGCAGCCCGTAACGCTCATCCCGTTCGAGCGTTAGGCACGGAGGCCGGTCAGCACTCTCCCCCGTTTTACACAGCGCCACTTGAGCCGTACGCTTGCCACGCCGGTTTTAATTACATTAAAACCGCTGCGTTGGCTTAAGCCGTACCGGCTTAATTAAAACGGGGAGATGTTGTGGACAGACCGCTGCCTCATCCTGAGGGCTCACTGTTGACAGCAGGGCTGTCATCCTGTGACGTCCTCAGTGAGGATCGCGGCGCGAGAAGGACCAGCCGTCTTCTCCCCGCATTGCGTGTTATTGTGTGGTATTATTTATTATTGTAAACGGTTGAACATATACCAAAGATAGTGATAAAATACATATTCTGTTTGTGCCGTACACCATCGTCTTCATGTTTGTTTTGTGCGGACACAACAGACCGCAATCAGACGATGAAACGGAGAGGATATTTTTTTTGTTTAACCCGGTTACTGCTCATCGAGTGTGTTTGGGTCGCTTTCGCGTTGTGGAACCGGTGCTTACTGAACACACACACACACAGCCCAATCGCTGTGCTAAATCGGGCACTGCTCGCGCGAAGGAGGCCATCCGTTGAGGATCGCCTTATCGCCCGGCATGACCCTGCGTCTCGGATACTGATAGTGGCCGACCTTAACACTAACGCTCAGGTTGGAGCATCAGCATCCCTTGGAGATGTACCTTGGAGATGGACGGTCCTGCGAGACACACGCACACGCGAGACAGACTCCCGCGCGGGACACTTCTCCTTCTCGGCTGTTGACAAAGCATCCCAAACACACTCGCAGTAAACATCTTGAATCGCGCACCGTGTCCCAGCGAGACATGCACGCAATACACTACACGCTGCTGATTTGACAAGGTTTGTTGGCACCATTTTGGCCATTTTCCACTCGCAATCGCCTCCGATCATTGCTGCAAACGTGTGCGGTCTTTGTGTGTTTATGCTCCACCCGCAGCAGCGATGCAGCTTATATTGATGGTGCTGTTGCGTTGCATCGCGATGTAGGTTGAAAAAAAAACCTGAACCTGGCGCACAGTGGCGGGTGGGGAAATGCGATCGGCGCTCGGCGCCAGATGGCAAAGATAAGGCCGGATGAATCAACCGAAACGGCAGTAAGAGGCAGAAGCAAACAAGCAACCACGACCGCTCGATGATGTTAGGTGATTTATCGGAACGGTCGCCGCAGACGGGTAAGAGCTTATCGGAGAAGGTTTGCGTTTTAAATTTATTCTTTTTTTCTTTCTTCTGTTGACGCTTTTGTACCGAAATGAGTTATTGGGTGGAAAATCCGAATCGTCACGAGATGATAATCACAAAAAGAAGAACAAAGAGTAGGACATTGTTTGGGGTCAGAGGTGATTTGCTCATTCGAAGAGTACTAAGATACACTTAAAGCCTCCTATTCGAAGTAATTAATTCATTTTTTTGTAAAACTGTGTGGTAGAATCCCATGAATTGATTTAAACAAGTGAAGAATAGAGTTTAAATATTGATTTATTGTTTTTAACGAAACATTTCTCGCAATTTCGCTGGTATCTTGATTATGTTCCAAAGTTTGATACTTGAGAGGCAGGTTGTTGATAAGGCGAAAATAGAGGCTCATCCATAAACAAAGTGCCGTTCCAAATTGGGTCAATTATTGTGCAAATCTTGGTCATTTTCTGTGCCTTGAACAACTTGGACCAGTCGAGTGAAACAGTTTGTTGTGTGCGAGCGGCTATTTTCAGGTTTTTCGTACACTTCCTACTTAGAATGTTACAAATAAATACAAAAAAAATATATTTCTGAATCAAAACAAGCATTATCTCTTAGAGCGATATTTTTTACGCAGTTCAAAGAGACAAAATATTTACGATCGTATTATTGTCTAGCTACGATTCTAGCACTGCAAGAGAGAGCTTTTCTCGTTATCGAACAACTTTTATGAAAGTTACAAAACCATCAAAAAAGAGTGAAAAAAGAGTAAAAAAGTAATTTTGTAATTTTTGAAGTGCTTGCATAGCAAATTTGATGAACAAATTAGCTCTGTAACGAGTTTAAATCAGTGTTTTGTTGTTGTTTTCATTTAAACACTGACACAAAATGGCCAACCCCGTACATTTGGGTGGAACGACTTGGTTCATACTTCCATGGAAAAGTTACGGTTTGCCAACCCAATGTTAGCGATAGTTGAGAAATGTTGAAAGCAAACGCTAATTATCGCTGTGGACAGCGTGCCTGTGTCAGTAGAGTCACCAATCGATTGTTATCGTTGAAGACCTCATCATTAGAATTCACAAATCCACGCACAGCCCCAGAAGCTGAACTCGAGAGATTACGTCCACGGTGATCTCATCCGGAACCGCTCGCAAATCGCAGCGCCCTCCCCCGGTGCCGGAGTTTTCGTTTCCAAAATCTCATACCGCGGCTACAGAGAGATCGCTACACACCAGTAGCGTTATCGGGAAGCAATCGCAACCGCACCGCACAACAGCACAGAGCCCGCTGGCTAATCAGCTTCGATAGATTACCACCGACCCGGCGATTCCCTGACCCCCAGCGATAGATCCGATCGATCGGTCAATACCGATAGGCAGCAGCAAATCGCACACAAAGACCGGGGTGATAAGGCGGGACGGTCAAAATACGGTAAATTGCATCTGGGCCGATAGGGCTGCGCAAGTGGCGTCGTGACGTTCGGTTGTGGCCCGGTGGGATATGGATGATGCTAAGAATGTTAGCGCGTAGTTGGCGCGTAGATGAGCGACGCCCCGCCAGCGCCGGAACTATCACCGCACCGCTGCGCACTATTATCGATTAACAAGCCATCCGGTAATCTGCAGCAGGGGCACACGTTGTTTTGCAAGGGGTGGCGATGAGTGCGAGCTCTATAGCTCCCCAAACGATGGTGATGCTCGTGATAAGACTTGTCGGACCAAAGAAAATGGCAAGTGGTATACAAACGAAGCGAGCTGCTGGAAGCACCACTACTGCTTGCGGAAATTACGGGAGTCGTTGCATCCTGAACGTGTATCTTCACAGTACTTCGACCCGTTGGAGTCACTTCCGAGGGAGGAACTTCGGTGTTGGGCTCTTGTTTATCTTCCGATCTGCTCTTGCTAGACTAGAGATGTTTAGTAGGTGTCAGATATTGGACCCCGGCACGATAAGATGATGACTACTCTAATTGTTGGAGATTGGCAGATGTCTCCTGGGATCTTTTTGGAGCATTCAGGGGTCACTACAATGGGATTAGTCAGCTGAAACAGATATCGCGCTCTTGGCATTTCACAAGATCTCTTTTCGATCTCTCTCTCTCTCTCTCTCTCTCTCTCTCTCTGTCTCTCTCTCTGTCTCTCTCTCTCTCTGTTTCTACCTGTCTCTATCTATCTCTCTGTGCATCTCACACAACAGAGGTACAAGTCCCACTCATTCATTTGAACTGCCAACGGCACTGGCAACTGCGCCGCGCATGGCCTTCAAAAGAAAGAAGAAACCGCCCCGAGCTCGTTGGTCTGTGTGTGTGGACGTCACCATCAACGGCGCTGGTTCAGCTTCTAGCAAAGAGGGTAAATGAGTTCCCCCTACACACACACACATACACACAAGCATTGCAAGGGAAAGCGCTTACGCCTCATGCGCGCCCACGGGCCCCTGGAAACGCGCGCAACTGCACCGTCCAATGCAATGCCTATCAGGTGTTGTGATTCACCACCCCCACCACCCACAAGCTTCCCCCTTGTGGTGCACTCTCCTCGGACAGCTTGGAGAGTTCCAGATGCCAGCAATGCCGCGTTTCGTAGTTCGGCTGCACTGGGTCGATTGCGTGCCTTGCCTCCTCTCCAAGCTTTCCCCAAAAAAAAACCGGCCCTAGACCCAGTCCTTCCCCCCCTCTGCATCTTTTCGCAGAGATATCTTACGCGATATCAGAGGGTGGGAAGGTACTCGGACGGTTTAACGGGGCACTTAGATTCGACACTACAAGTGTCATCAGACGGGGGGGCGCATATGATTAGCGTCGGGCACACGCGCGTCGTCAAACGGCGCGCCACATTCCAGTGCGTTCGGGGCGGCGCTCTCTTTCGCACACACTCTCTCTCTCTCTCTCTCACTCTTGAAAACACTATCGCTCTCCCCCTTCCACTCCCGCCCTGCAGTTCTCTCTTTCTCTTTCTGGCCCCTGCGTGTCTATTTCCAAACCGCGCAACAACAACTCGGGGGCGCCCGCCCGTCCCGATGCGTCAGCGAGCGTCCGTCCGTGTTCGCTCTCAGTTTCGATTCAACTGTCGCAACGGCTGGCAGTCAACTGTGTCTTCTCCTCCACTTCGCCAACCTCGCAGCCCGTGCAACGGCATTCCAATTTTTTATTGCACTTCCCCCTTTGTGTATGTGTTACTGTGTGCGTGTGCCAATTCTAGCCAAAAACCATAACCTCCCTATAAGGGATATGCGCATCTCCCACACCGACCATCGCGCCCCTTAATCGTGTTCCCTTCGCCTCCGTGCGTGTGTGTGTGTTTTTTTTTTTTCTGTGAAAATTTGTGTGTGCTTGACGTGCGTTTGACCTCGATCAAAAGACCACCACCATGCCGGACATCTCGCAGGATGAGTTCGAGGCGAAGCTGCCCCATCTGGCGCCGGCCACCGCGGCCGAGCTGCGCCAGCGCGCCAACTCGGGCGGGTCCCGGTCGGCCGCCCGCAAGCCCGCCGCCGCCACCAATCAAACGGCGGCCGCCGACACGGCGGTGGCCAAGCCGGCCTACGGCTACAAGCGCGAAATTAGCCACAGGTACGTGTGTCCGTCGCGCGGGGTTTTGCGCTGGGCGATCTCTGTTCCCGCGCGGGCGACTTGGAAGACGGCCGCAGCCGACGGACACGCTTAATCATTAACCTTGCCCTATTAGCCTCTCGGTCTCAGCTGATAGAGCGGGCACAGCACACTGTACGGCGCTGCGCCAGTGGAAGAGTTACGCAGAGCACAGTTTGATTTCACCAAAGTTACGCGTTTTTTTGGGTACACGACAGTTAGTACAGAAGTTGCCCGCGATTAAAGCCAAGCGTTAGAGCACCAGAGCGAAATTTAACGTGAAATTTTAGGGTTTTTTTTTGCTGTACATCAATAAATTCTTGTCAGAATATGGCTTATCGTACACCAAAAGAATTCAATTCCTCAACTATGTATACTATAAAAATATTAAGTTAATAAATTAATTGCATTTCCTTGTAATCCCCCACTTTGTTCCCCGGTGGAAAATGATGGTCGGCCGGGAATCGCAGGGAAATGTATTTAATTCATTATTTCAATGTTTTTTACAGGCTAAATAGATGTGGAATAGAGTATCCTTTTTTTTACTAGTTTACGATAAGTCATATTCTGATAAATATTTAATGAAATATAGCAAAAAAACAACAAAATTTCACGCAGAGTCTAAAGCGTCCTTTAAGTGGAGTTAGCCTCCAGGGGGCGCCCCTTGTGCGGAGCACCAATGATGGACGTTCCACGTGCGTGCAGTTTCCGATAATTCTATTAAAGTTAACGGATGCAGATGCAATGTCAAAAGCCAAACAACAAATGAATTAATAGCCTAAAACAGAGAGAGAGAGGCGTAAGATACGTGGGATGGTGGTAGATACATCCCCGGAGTTCGCTTACACGTGATAGCAATCAAGGCGCGTTTCTTTTTTTTGGGATTCGGCGGTTGCGGCACGTGTTGCGCGCGGTTTGAAATCAACTCACTCTATATGCAAATGAGCTTTCCAACCCACGGACACGGACAGATGTATGTTGGGGGGGGGGGAATGTAGGACCGTCCGAAACCATCATCACCATCATTGGGCAGCGTGTGTTGCAACCCCGAAAACCCCAACCGCGCACCGGCCGGACGGGCCGAGTGAACAAGAAACGGAAAGTGACGGCGTCGTCGGGGGGAATCTATCGAATCTCTCCAGCACTGTGGATTGGCCGGTGTGATTGCGTGCGCACTGGCATTGGCCGTTGACTTTCCCTAATTAAAACCATGTACCACCGTCCCAACCTCGACGCAAACCTGCCCCCTGCCTCTTTGGCGGACCGTTTCCTTTTTATCATATTAATGAGTTCTTGCCTGCCTAGGCGCATGATGCGACACGTTGCCACCAAGCAACGAGCAAGAATGGTAATTGCAAAAGACAGTGTCGTGGTAGGGCATCGTTTCTTCCCTACACATCTTCCAGCACGGTCGAGTTTTTCCTGAAGATGGGCGCACGCTGGGAATGGAATAATTTCTCAATTTGTCTCTCACTCCAAGAACCCGTTGCTGTGACACTTGATAATGGCAATGCTGCTTCCCAATGCTGCTCTCTCTCCCTCTTCGGTGGCCCACGTAGCTATCCCGTGCGAGTGATCGTAGCGCGCGATCGCTAAGCCCGATTGCGAACAGCTCGGAGATTGTGATTGGAACACTTCCAGGGTGAATATGATGCTTCGTGATAAGCTTTCGGGGGGAAGGAGGGGGGATCGCGCCGCGCGAGATCATCGGCCCTCGGCCGTTGTTGCCAATTCCGTTGGACGTCCCGCGTCGGGTTTCGGGGTTGTTGTTTCTAGCGCAGCAGCATGCGCCTCCGACCTCGCCCGGGTGACTGCAGAAACAGCAACAACAACAACAATAACAACAACGCGCACACAACACTCGGCACTAGAAGTTGGAAGCAATAACATACACACCCATGGCACGTAAACACAGGCACGGTTCGAGTCCCGCGTCCACGGTTGATCGTTGTTTTGATGTGTTGTTGTGTCCCGCTGGCGGCGTCAGACTGCGCCGTGTGCGCAAACCCCTTTTTCCTGCTGCTCTCTTGGACAAACAGAGGAATGGGAGGAGGGCTGGGGGGGGGGGGATTAAAACAAAACAAGCATCAGCGTGTACTGTACAACATTGAGCAGCAGATACAGTGACGATGTGCTTGAAGGACGGGGGAATAAGAGCGTAATACTGCGCAGCACAGCAGCTCGGCGCGCGTACACTGCTCCAAAGGGTGGAAGTGGGTTGTCGCACTAGAAGTATCATCAATGAATCAATGCCTGGATGGAGGTGTGTGTGGCTAGCACGTGATATCTCTGAGGATGGATAGGATGCCGGTCTGCGCCCTGATACGCCAAACCCTCAAGCCAGCGATGTCAAACTCATTTGATCATGCGGTCCTTAAACTAGTGTTTTTTTTTTTTAATTCTTCCTAGATTTACGAAAATTGGTTCGTACGCTGTTATTGAAATTATAGTTAGATTACGGTTCCATTTTCACAACAAGGTTTTTTTTAATTACAAGATTCTTATCGCTCTAGCGAACAGACTAGGGCAAGGTCTGTGTACGAATGAGGTCCTACAATGAAGAATTCTTCGTTAGACAAGTTCGTTTGACAGGTAGTTTGACATTAGAAAGCTCTTTTAAATTTGAAATTTTGAATGTGATTACAATAATGAGCCAATCTAGTCATCGCAAGAAGATTATTATTCATGAACTTTACAAAATCACAGACCTTGGGCAAGGGTCTACATTACTGGATTTGTCTAGAACTTATTCAATTACTTATATATTACCTGAAAGTCCTATGCCATCATTATTTTTAGGTTTTTGCTAAATTTATAGACGAAAACTTGCGATAGGATTTTTCTCCTGAATTGTACACTCGTAATCTCCATATGGTACGGGTAAACATTTATTGGGTGTTTCTGGATCATCGAAGTCACACAGAACGACCAGAGGGTCTGACCTGAATGTCCAATAGTTTGGATTGAGTGAAGAGTATCCCTGGAACATCTTTGGAAAGTTTAAGTCCCCCTGAAATTATTTCTGTTAGTACTATTTCCCAACATTCCCCATGCATTCTTCAGGGCCATAGATTGTTTTGGCACGTGATCATATTCCCAACTCCGTGCAATCGGAGAGCTCCGTACACTAAATGAAAGATTGAGCAAATTGATTGTCTAATTATCTCATAAAACCCAAGAACATCAATTGCCCGTTTACGACTGGTAACAGAGACGTGCTGCCAATAAAATGCTGATGGGATTTGAAATTGCCTGAAAGATCAGCAGATGCTGTAAAAGGTTGGAAGGAAATACGGGTACATGCAATTTTTAGAAAGGCTTATTCGGCACGCATCATACCCGTGTAACAAACCCTTTGGTATAAGTTTAATTTTATTGCTCGTCTTTTTATTACAACGGCGCGCAATTGAGTTGCCGAATTATTAACACTTACATAAAAACACATTAATAGGTATTGAAAGTCACGTCACTAATGTATGTATGCATGTAAGGAAAAGAAGTGTGTGCGTTGTCATTCAATCATCTTCTTCCCTTCTCTCCCCCACTAGAGAGCGGGTTCGAACTCATGACCTCTCTCCGCGCTACGTAATACCTCCGAGCGCTATGGCACGGCACCATTGCGGCGACAGTGAAACCGACACGCTATTTTACTATTTAATCGCTCGCCCCATGTCCGGTGTCTCTGGCGGATGCTATTACCAGCTCTCCATTGTACCGTTTATTGTAGCGTGTGCTAGTCTTCGCCGTGCAAGCTGTGACGCATCTGAACGTGTCAAGGAGTTACTCATCCAAACAAACAAACAAACGAAAAAATGCAACAATAATGATAAAGTTCAAACCCTTCGTAGAAAAAAACGTACGTACGTACATATACTGGCGTTAATGACTAAAAATAATTAATTGGTATTTGACATCCATCCGGGCGGCGGCCATCCGCCATGCACTTGGGTTTCGCTTTGGCTCTGAAGGTACACGCTGCAGGGTGTGTTATTATTAGATTGCAGCGTAAAAATAAAAATTCAATAAACAGAACTGCTAACCAGCGAATGCAATCCGTGCACAATCCGAGATTTTGGTGATTAACGCTGACAAATGTCGATAGTTTTACGAGCCATCCAACGGCCAACATTCCATTCGCGGCCAATTGAAGCAGTAATCGCGTAATGCGCTTCCGCCGGATTAGCACCTCTCCTATACCTTTTCTCGTCCGCCCGTGCCAAGCCGTGTGCGTTTATTTTGGCCATGGGCAAGGTGGGCATGTTTCCATGCGCCCGTTTGTCGGACTTTTTTTTTTCTTTTTTTTTGCTGATGTACCCTTTCTGGTGCAGTTTTGATTCCAAAGCATCTTACCAATGCCGACCGGGTGCGGGCGATGAAATTGTGGAAAATTCTCGCAGGTCACCGCATTTCTTTTGGCCCCACTCCAAACACCTTCGGCCACGATTGAATGGTCAGCCAGGCTGTAAAACATGCTTCACGACACTCGAAAACATCCCCAAACCGCCCCGCCTCGAGTCCATTCGTCATCTGAAGCACGGTGAGATTGACATTCCATAAATTGCTCCTTCGCCTCAATTGCTTTCTTTGCCCCCCCCCCCCTGGTAAGGTGTAAGCAGCACTCATCGGGCGGCAACGCCTGGGACCGTTGACGAGCATAATGAGATCCCTCCGGTATGGAAATTGAAATTATATATGTGTGTGTGTGTGTGCCGCCAATTTAAAGTTTCGCTGAAAACTGTCCCCGGACGGCTCCTCCGAGCTTCTAATCGTCCGAATTCTATGAACTCCCAGGGCCCCTTTTTTGTTTGCTTGCTTTCTTTAGCTCCTTTTGGGCAGTGGCCATTCCCACGCGCAAGAAAACGGAACGTTGCCATTCACCCGGGCAGCTCACCTCCCCCCACCACGCATTGAAGGGTTAGCACATGTGTTTGTTGTTTAAAGGGAGGGGGATGGGGGAGTGGGGGAGGACCATTGCGGCTACGACGGCCGATGAGAAGCGCGCTCCCGACCATTCGGGTTGGGTTTGTGCTTCGATACAGGTCGCGCTGGGTGTAGTTCCTGCTACTAGTCCAGCCTCCAGACATCTGCTCTAGTGTCCTGTGTGTGCGTGTGTGTGTGTGTGTGTGTGTAGTAATGATGCTCTGTAGCGGTAGTTCCTCCTCCAGCCTGTCGTCCTCCAGCACGGAGGATGATCTGTGCGACCACTCCACGCTAACCGATAGTGGTTGCTGCAGCGTCTGCCACCGCGCAAAGTAAGTGCGCATGGTAACGCGCTGTTTGTGTGTGTGTGTGTGTGGATGTGCAGAGGCAAGAGAGAGGATATCTCACGATTTAGTACGGTTAAAGGTCCGCGCTTTATCGCTTCGGCATCAATTACCATCATCTCGTCACCATGGCAGTTCCTCCGAATTCAAACATGCCGCGCGAGCGCGCGCCACGTGCTCGACGATGCCATTGTGCCCGGGCCAGGCGTGTGATTGGCGTGACGAGCAAATTGGACACAATGCGGACACAATTTGTCAACCGATACGCATTGCAATGGGCCGCCGGGTTTCAGCCACCTTCAAGCGCTAATCCCACCACGAATTTCCTGCTTTCGTACGCCTCCCAACAGAATCTTCGTCAACCGGTCGATGCACCTGGAGAACATCAAGTTCTACGGCTTCGACATGGACTACACGATCGCGGAGTACAAGTCGCCCCAGTACGAGCAGCTCGGGTTCGATCTGGTGAAGGAGCGGCTGGTCAGCCTCGGCTACCCGGCCGAGATCCGGCAGTTCGAGTACGACCCGTCCTTCCCGGTGCGCGGCCTCTGGTTCGACTCGCTGTACGGCAACCTGCTGAAGGTGGACGCGTACGGCAACATCCTCGTGTGCGTGCACGGTTTCGAGTTCCTCAAGCAGTAAGTAAAGGTTAAGTAAGCAGCAGTGACGCAGAGAAATGACGCCGTACCGTTTGCTTTTGTGCAGCCACCAGGTGTACGAGCTGTACCCGAACAAGTTCCTGCAGCTGGACGAGAGCCGCGTGTACGTGCTGAACACGCTGTTCAATCTGCCCGAGACGTACCTGTTCGCGTGCCTGGTCGACTTCTTCACCCACTCGCCCCAGTACGCGGAGCAGGTCGACCGTACCGGCGTCAAGTACGGCGAGCTGTTCATGTCGTTCAAGTCGATCTTCCAGGACGTGCGCGGTGCCGTCGACTGGGTGCACATCTACGGTGATCTCAAGAAGAAAACGCTCGAGGTAAGCCTGTTAAAAGAAAGCATCAAAGGGTGTTTTCGTTTTTTTTTTTATTAATCTTTGCAATCATGTTAAAACGAAAAACTTTGGGGGCTATCCATAAAATACGTAACTAACAAAGAATGAGATTGTTTATCCTTTCTCTTCCTAAATCAATCATCAGAGGTAGTGTGAAAGTGTTTATTGTTTTATATGAATATGAATCCTTATTATATCTTTTTATAAATATAGCTTTACATTTATTCACCGAGAGATTTAAAATGCTCCATCATTTGCTACATGAATCGTTTATGCTACGATTGTAAACAAGTTCGTGAGGATTTTTTAGTCTTTGGAGGCACAATATAGGCTAGACAGGATCAAAATATCAATTTAAATGTTAGTTAAGTGGGGCGAGCCTCAATGTCCGATTATTAGGATAATTTCCATTGTTTTTAACTAATGGGGAATGACTTGCTGAGATACTTCAAGCGTCTCTAGAAGTTCTTGATGTTTTTGTGAAGGATCTTAATTCGTATTGAGTGAATTTGATTCAGACATTCATTCATCCGAGTGAATCTTTGAAATGATTCAATGAATCTGAATCTGTTAGAAAGATTCATGAATCTAAAAATAGTGTTGGGTTTCATAAATCTTTAGTTGAGATTCATTCATGTGAATCTTCAGTGATGAGTGATTCGAATCTCTAGTCGAATCCTCAAAGATTCACGAATCTTCAAAGATTCATGAATCTCTAAGCATTCATGAATCTGTAAGGCTTCATGAATATGTTAAGATTTATGAATCTATCAGCTTCATAAGTTCATTAAAATTCATATGTCTTCAAATTTAAGATTTCCAAAATATTTAATTTGCACAATTCCACCTAAAACTTTCCCGTTGTGTGTTCAAGCCTCGCATCGACCGTCTTCCCGTAGCAAAACAAACTCTTCAGCTGCGTGGTACTTTCCATGAAGTCTCGATAGCCTGTATAGGCAGGCATGACCACGTAGGTTGTTACGCCAAGAAGAACAATAATAGAAAGCTTAAGCTTTAAGATTTTTTAGAGATGCATTAATCCCTAGAGATACGATCATCTTTGAAGATTTAAGCTTCTTTAGAGATTCATGAATGTTTCGAAATTCATGAATCTTTCGAGGTTCATGAATATTTGAAATTCATGAATCTTTTCAACCGAGAATCAGATCCATTGAAACATTCTAAAGATTCATTCAGATTCATTAGTGAATTTCTATAAATCTCGAAAAAAAACATGAATCTTATAAGATTTATATATCTCGAAAAATTTAAGAATCTCTAAGGACTCATAAATTAAAAAAAACTATGATTTGGCTATGAGATTTATGAAGAAGTGCCTAGAGAGACTTTCGAGACTTCTTAGCATGTACAACACAGCCGGATAGTTTGTTTTGCTACGGGAAGACGGTCAATGCCAGTCTTGAAACCACGATGGGCATGTTGTTAAGCCATGCAAGTTTCAATATTTTTAAAATCATTCATCTCTAATGATTCATGGATCTAGGAAGATTAATGTATCTTACGAGATTCTTGAATCCTTGGAGATTTAAGAATCTTCAGAGTTTAATGAATCTTTGGAGATTTGATTCGAGATTTGAATCAGTCATCCCTGAAGATTCATATGAAAGAATCTCAACAAAAGATACATAAAACCCAACACTAATTTTACTCGAGCATTGTCTCCAGTGCTCCATGTTCAAAGTTCCCCGGAACGGGTTTTCACTTCCAAAAATTAAATTGCCCCTTTATAACCTAAACCTTTTAAATCTTCTATGTCCTCGTTCTAATTGTCCCTTTTCTCCCTCCCGCTCCACAGAACCTGGACGAGTACGTGAAGAAGGACGAGCGGCTGCCGATGGTGCTGTCCCGCATCCGCGAGTCCGGCGCGAAGCTCTTCCTGCTGACGAACAGCGACTACATGTTCACCGACCGCATCATGACGTTCCTGTTCGACTTCCCGCACGGCGGCAAGCCGGACGAGCCGCACCGGGACTGGAAGACGTACTTCGACACGATCGTGGTGGACGCCCGCAAGCCGCTGTTCTTCGGCGAGGGCACGATCCTGCGCCAGGTCGACACGAGCACGGGCGCGCTGAAGGTCGGCACGCACATGGGCCCGCTGCAGGCGAACCAGGTGTACTCGGGCGGCTCGTGCGACGTGTTCACCAAGCTGATCGGCGCGAAGGGCAAGGACGTGCTGTACATCGGCGACCACATCTTCGGCGACATCCTGAAGAGCAAGAAGATACGCGGCTGGCGCACCTTCCTGATCGTGCCGGAGCTGGTGCAGGAGCTGCACGTGTGGACGGACAAGTGCCAGCTGTTCGCGCAGCTCCAGCAGCTCGACGTGCGGCTGGGCGATCTGTACAAAAACCTCGACTCGAGCGCGAAGGAAAAGCCCGACATCCGGTCGGTGCGGACCGCGATCCGGGACGTGACGCACAAGATGGACCTGGCGTACGGCATGATGGGTTCGCTGTTCCGCTCCGGCTCCCGCCAGACGTTCTTCGCCGGGCAGGTCGTCCGGTACGCGGACCTGTACGCCGCCACCATCCTCAACCTGATGTACTACCCGTTCTCGTACATGTTCCGCGCGCCGGCGATGCTGCTGCCGCACGAGTCGACCGTCGCGCACGAGCAGCGCTTCACGCTGGACGCACCGATGATCCAGCGCACCCGGCCGCCCCGCGCCGAGCAGCCGCTGTCCGCCGCCCCACCGCCCCACGAGCTGGACGACGAGGAGGAGGGTGGCGAGGGCGATGCCGATGCACGCGGGGACGAGTCGAAGGAGGTGGGACGGGTACGATCTCTTGCCACGTTGTAACCGTTCTTTTTTTGCGCAAAATTATCAATCAATCTTTTTTCCTGCTCTTTTTTGTTTGTTTGTTTGTTTCGTTTTAGCTGCTGCTGGGCACACCGCAGCCTTCCTCGCTCCCGTCCGCCACCGGGTCGGAGCTGAGCGTGTCCGTGCCGCACACGCGCCCCGAAACGCCCCGCTCGGTCACGCACACGCACGACGAGGACTACTCGGACGAGGACAGCGACGATCAGAAGCGCACCAAGGGCGGTGAAGCGCGCGGCACCGGCGATGGCCCTGCATCCGCCCAGGCATAAAGAAGAAGAAGAAAACAACCCCTCCCCCCCCCGATAAACACCACGTGTCGGCGTGTGTGTTTAATCTTTTTCTTTCCATTTTTTTTTTTTGCTGTTATGGTACGATTTTTCCCACTAAAAAAACGGAAGGAGCGAAAGACAGGCAGAGGCTACAAAAAAAAACAGAGCCGTGCTACGCACAAAAACCATTCTTTTCAAGGCGCCTGCTGCTGCCACTCCTTTCTACTCCTTCCTATTTTTCTTTTTACAATTTAAAATGATTTCCCACTGCTAACCGCCGTCTAGCAACTATGCCATCTGTTAATTTATTTTGCATAGGTAGGAATTAATTATTTTATTTTTATGTTTTTCTCTAATAACTATAACTAAAACGCTTTCTTTTTTCTAGATCAGCTTGCTCATTAGACGATTAGCTCAGCACCCGGGCGGAAAGCACAGCTAGCGAAGGCAAGAGGCTGCTGTTTCATTTCCTCAACTCAACTGCTCGGCAAAGTGGTGACAATGTTTAGTTTTTAGCTTCGTTGGTCCCTGCACCTCTCACCCTAAGAGAGAGAGAGAGAGACGGAGAGTAGGTGGTGGAGGGGGGTGAAGGGTGTGTAGGGCTTGTTGTGGTGTTGTTAAGAATGTAGCTGTTAAACTCGCGTACGTTACAGGGAGCTTAAGTAACATGTTTAAAATATATACATATAAATACTAGACGGAAAGAGATAGAGAGAGGAAGAGAGAGAGAGAGAGAGAGAGAGAGAGATTTTCTAGCGAGAGATGCGTTCGTACAAAGGAAGACAGGTGATTCTTCCCCTTTCGCAGCTAGTAGTAAGGTGGATGAAGGTTTAGTTTTAAAGAAAACAACCCAAAAGCAAAAGCACACACACACGCGCGCGGTGAATGTACACGTACCCTAGTAAAATAGGCAGCGAATCTCTTGGCCAGAAATATCCGGATGTTGGCGAACATTTGGACAACAAAAAAGGACGACAAATGGTGAAAGAACAACCCGAAAAACTCGTTCTTTTGCTGCGCGCGTCTGTGTGTGTGTGTGTGATTTGAGTGAGTTTTTGGTTTGTGCCTATTCTTGCCCGTTACAATTTCAACCACCTGCATTGATTAGGTAAATGGTGGAGATGGAGGGAAATCCGGAAGTACGCCATTAACGCAAAGAAATAACACTAATACACCGGAACTTTTCGGTGGTTGCTACTCTTTCGTGTTTTACAATATACAGGCAAAGGCAGGCAAGCGTTTAGCGTATACAGGGTTTTCCAGGAGTTCTTACAGCTGTGGGAAACTTTATTGACTCTTTCTTACATTAAATGAACTTAATGTAATGGGAATTGGACTCTCCTAGCACCCTTGTTGGACAAATCCAATAGGAATTTCCAATGAGCCTGTCCACAAAGGGTGCCATAGTCTAATTTCCAACAAATGACGTTCATTTCCAATAGAAAAGAGTTTAGGACATGTCCCACAACCATGAGAATCCTTGGAAAACCCTGTAATACAACAAAAAAAAACAAGCAATAAGAACACCGTCATGCAGCAAAAAAAAAGAAGCAACACAAACCGGCTGTTCATGCTCAATTCATTCGCTCGCTCTGGTGCTCGCGCCTACTATACTACGCTCCTTCTCAAACATATCTCCTCCAGGGCCGTTGTCCAGAGTGTCCATCTTTAGGGTTTTAGTTGCATTTTTTTTTTTCAAATCAAACTGATCGTTTTTCAGCGCGGTTTTTCCCGGGCTTCCGACGTACGTGGAAGCTTGGACGGAGAAGGAGATTCAACCCACTATCCCCTCCCTTCTCAGAGAGCAACAAAATGCAACAACAAAAAAGCGTTAGGCTAATTCTATGCAGTTACAAACCACAACAATGAAACAATGTAATAAAGAGTTTGTTGAAACGTTACATTCTCACGATTTTTTGTTTGTTTGCCTTTGGCAATGTCGAAAATGGGTTAAATAACATTTACCTAGGCCTGGACTTTCTCAGACCCTTCTGGGGGCAGTTGGGCAGTACATTTTCTTGAAGGATTGACGCATGAACTGCGCGTACATTACCATTGACAGCAACTTCAATCAAACATTCCGAAAAACATCTTCAGAAATGTGTTCTTTTTTTTCATTATTATTATTAAAACGTTCTCTTTTATAGGTAGAACGTCAATACTTCTTCCGCAGCTGACTGCTGGTACACGCTGTCATTGAGATAACTGAAAAATATGATGATAGGATAAACAATAATAGCAATTATAGCGTCTTCTAGGTTCGAATTAACTTAATTGATGAGGCTCGGAAAGAATCATTCGGTTAGTATTGTGCTGATTTACATAACGCTTCAATTATTGAAATTGTTCGTACCAAGACACCTATTTGTTATACGATAGCCAGGATACATCAGTATAAATTGAAAAAGTAACTCTCCTGTAATAAGCCCTAATTTCACGTTCAATAATCGTTTTCGGTCTCCTGCAATGCCACACGCCGCGTTACATTTTTAGAGCAGTCTAGCTGCAAACCCGACTTCAGTGTAATTCTCACCTTCAAGATAATCAAGAACCACCAGAAGCTTTTACCCAGAAGTAGTAGAGGTGTAGCTATTAATGCGTGCATGTGTACAATGGAAAATGTTATCCTAAAACCAATATGTAGGGAGATATTAGTAGTTCACGATTTGCTTTGCCATTATTACTCGTCCAGTTTCTGATGCTAAACTGACACATGGTCGATTGTTTTTGCATTTTCTAAAGAATACTTCATTCCCGAAAATGAATAATTTTACAAGAAACACTCATCAATATATCACACACTTCGAAACTCGTTATTTTACTCGTTAAGAGAGAGGTATTTGTTAAAATATTGGACTGTATTTTCGATTCCAGAGCTGTGATTTCAGGTTTGTTAAACATTTAAACGCCATTAAAAACCCTTTGTGATGGTCCAATGTGAGGCGATTCCGGCTGCCCGTCTGCCTTGATTTTCCTTGCTTGATGAAAGCGAGCTATAGGCACTGGTCGGACCAGAATTTTATTTTCATTTGAAATTTTGAAACCAATGTTCTATGCCATAGAGCCTGCTAAATTAAGTGACCGTAGTTTGTAGTCATGGCGGTAACTATAGCAGCAAATAGGTTTTTCTGAATCTTTTACAATAGGATTTTTTTTATACTACCGGGTCGAGAGTTGTGGTGTACTCTCCGGAGTGCACCCACTACTGCGATTTGACTCCGGCTAAATCGGAATGACTAGTTCCTCCTGGAGTCGGGATCACCCGGAGTTAGAGTTATCCAGAATTGGAGTCTTCTGGAGTCGTCCGGAGTCCTCTGGAGTTATCCGAAGTTGGAGTCATCCGAAGTTGTTCAAAGTCGTCTGGAGTAATCCGAAGTCATTCGGAGTCGTCCGGAGTTATCCGGAGTCATCTGGAGCTAGCCGAAGTCGTCTGGAATGGGATAGGGCCGAAGTCATCCGACTCCGGATGACTCCGGATGACTCTGAACAACTCTGAATGACTCTGGAAAGCTCAGGATGACTCAGAACGACTCTGACTCTGAATCACTCCGGCTCTGGACGACTCCGAACAACTCCAAATGACTCCGAACAACTCCGTATAATTTCAGACGACTTCGGGTGATTTCGGACGGCTCCAGACGACTCTAGATAGTGCTGGGTGGACCTACCTTTCGGAGTCGAATCAGAGTCGACTCCGGATGTTTGGCAACTTTACCCATAACTAGTCAAGGGTCGAAAATTATCGATACTGAATTTGGAATTAAAGACAATTTGCAGGATGTCTCTGAAACCTAAGAGACAGATAAAACTGGTTCAGAACCCATAATAAAAAAATCATGCCGTTCCTATTAATTTTACATAACCGGTGCCGGTGCTGAAACTGATCCCAAACCCCAAAAAGATCTTAGATTACACTGATCTGAACATCAGTCAGAGATCATGGAACTGATCATGATCCCACTCCGGTGCTGGAACTGATTTCAAACTCGTACTGGTCCTGGAACAGATTCAGAAACGATCTTGGGACTGCTTCAAGCACCGCTGCTCCATGAAAGCGTTCCCTTTTTATGCCGACCCCAAAAATGGCACCTATATCTGCCTTAATAATTATCGAGTCTAGTGACTGTTTGTTTCATTCGTGGCAAGAACCTTTTCAGAGGCTTCTCAAGCCTTTTTTATAGGTTCCTTAAGAATAAATGTTGCCGTAACATACTCATATCCGCGACGTGGCGGCCACCACTGTATGAAGCGAAATACCTTGATGTGTGCGTGCAATACATCGTTTGCGCGGTCGCAACGAGGTTGACCGGCGAACACGCGGACCTCAAGAACTCGAATTTTTATATAAGATATCGGCATGATTTTTTGCAGCTGCATAACCAGAACTTGCTCCTATCGATGTGTGATGATAGTTTTTCGATACACAATTACCATAAAAAAAAACTATTCTAGAAACTTCCAAGTTACCAGTTATTCTTAATTTTACATATTTATTTCATTTTATTTCACTTGTTTGCATACACTGGCTAAACAATGATGATTCATCCTAAACATTAAGCTAACCTAGCAAAACTAAATACATTTCACAAAAACTCATAGGTGCGGTAATTGTACATTTATAGCTCATTGGAAAGGAATCAAAGGAGTAGGTGAAGGTATGGACAGGCTTCGTAAATGATAACAGAGAAGAAGCAGCGTTAAGTTTGGTTAATCGAGTCCCCACATACATTAAATGGACGTAAAACAGGTTATCAAAGGACCATTGCGACAGTAATGATGGTGCATCGATGTTGTCCAACAGTAAACCAGCAATGAGTGTTGGTTAGAGCAGTTATTTACGTCGAGCTTGTTTATACCCTAATCTTAGTTTCCCTACCGTTTAGTTTATGCGAAATTCAAATTGATCTTCGAAAATAATAATTCCTAACTCCAACAACATGCATATTCAAGGACAGGACGGACCAGACTAAAAGAAACGTCCCATAGATATCTACACATTCTGCGTATGAGTGACCAATAGTCTGCATAGTACGACCAATTACGTACTCCTACTGAGCAGATCTCGTTCTAGCAGAACGTGACGATTGATTACACATGAATCGAAATCATAATTGAATGTCAGCGGATTACGCGAGCGAGTTCTGAAGTTCTGAAGCATCACATAGGATCACAGGAAGGACACAGCCATACTGGTGACAGGAATAAACATACTGTAAGAGATATTTAACTGACAAGCAGGTATGATTTGCACATAAAGTTGCTAAAAGAGCATAACATATATCAAAATATTAAAATATTATCAAACAAAATTAGGAGTTGATATTGGGAGTTCGCGCACTGCACATTCACAAGTGTTGAAGATGCTCCAACCCAAGCGCTCTGCGGAGTTCGTTGCGTGGCTGCGGATTATGATTGTGCATGAAACAAAAAACAGAACTAATTAGAATATCACCGCCACATGCTTACTTTCTACGTTTTCCACCTTACTTCCACCATCGGCTTGCGCTGCCCCTTAGTTTCGGGCATGATGTTTCCTTCCTTTGATCATTGGGAGAAATTTCCGCTTCCTTCCTTCGGTGACAACGGGGCGCATCGGCATGTGATCGCTCGGCTCTTCCAGTGGCACATCCGCCCCCACCCATTCCCTGGCGACCTCTAGCCGGAATGCGTTGAACCTAAACCGGCTAACCTTGTCGGCCTGGGAGAACAGGATGTACGCGTTCAGCAGCGCCACATTGATCAGCAACATTACAGTGCGCTTGTGCCACCGGACGCTTGCATTCGACAGGTATTCTTCGACGAGGAAACCTTCGAACCGTTCCAGTTCTGCCAAGTGTCGGTTTAGGTCTGCCACGCAGACCGGCGGCGGGCCTTGCGGTTGGCCGGCAGCAGGCTGCATCGCAGCCGCATCGTGCATCGTCGAGAGGATGGGTTTGCCCTGCCCGTCCATCACCAGGACCGGACCATTCCGCTCGGGGGCCACCGTGCCTTCCGGAGCGTTGCGGAGCGTTCCGCAGGCGAGCGTTTGGTTTGCGTACAGCGTTTCCGCCGCAGCAACGGTGATCCCGCCGTTGCCCCAGTACACATGGTGCCAGCGGCCGAAGTACGGGTGCACGATGGACACGTCCGTGAGGGCGACCTGGTCCAGCTCCTGGTTGGCAAGCTCCACGTTCAGCACATAGCCGGTGTCACTGTCGCACAGCAGTCTTAGCTGCTTTGCGCTTTCCGGCGGTTGTCCCTGGGCGGGGTTGGGCGGCTCGGTTTGCTGGCCCTTTACCGCGTCCTTCGGTATCGCTAGTTCCGACACCATCAGCCGCTGCTTCGGTGCGTACAGCGCCTGGAACTTCGGTACCAGATGGTTCAGCACCGGTTTCGCGTCGTACGTTCGGTTGGCCAGCTTCATCCCGTGAAAGTAGCGACTTATTTTCTTAAATCTCTGATAGCTCATGGTTTTCGCAAACAGGGGCGTCTCGAGCAGCGGGTCCGTCGACCAGTAGTAGCGCCGGCATTCTTTTCTGACCTGCCCCATCACCAGCAGCAGGCCGACATACCGCTTCATCTCGGCCACGGTGACTTTCCGGTACGGTTCAACTGATAGCCCTCTAGCCCGCATACAACCTGCCCACAGCTTTCGGTGCCGGTTGGTTCCTTTGACGAGTATGCCGAACAGCGCATCGTCGCACACCAGGGCCGCATACTCGCTCGCAGTCCGTTCATCAGCCTCGTCGAATGGGACGTTTTTGCCGACCGGTTCGTCGAAGATGCCGAACGTTTGCGGCTCTTCCCACATGCAAATGAGGTCGTCGTCGTCGCTCTGCTGTTCGTGCTCGCCGGCCCCATCAGTGTTCAATATCACTTCGGCACGCGTTGCCGGGCCGGTGTCATTGGCATCGTCTTCAGAGTCCAATTCAATCGTAGCATATGGACCCGGCGCTGCCATGGTAAAGACCGGGTTACAGTTGGAGGGTGTAGTAAAATTTTTGAAAGATGCAGGAAAAAAATCACTCCAAGGTAAGCGCTGAGATTGGGGTGTGGTCTGCTTCCGTCGGCGATTCGATCGCAACTGCCTTTGTCTTCACAAACACACCCGATGGTAGAACATAAACAAGTTTGACAGCTTGATCAGCGGGATCATCCACAACGATCTCGTCCAAACCGGGTAAAAGGGGCTAGTGATGGGAAAATGAAGTTTTCGTCGAAATTGATACCAGCTTCTCCGAAGTTCGGCATCTCCGTAAGGATAGGCGCTATCTCCGTAAGAAGATAGGCCTGAAACTTCTTACTTCAATGCAAGAACTAATTCCCATTCCGGAGCTTATTTCATTTCTGGAGACAATCCGGATTCCGTTTCCGGAGCAAATTGCGATCCCCAGGTCGATTCCGATTCCTAAGTTGATTCTGATTCCGGAGCCGATTTTAATTCCGGAATCGTTTCCTCGACCCCGGAATCGACTCTGGAATCGGCTCTGGAGTCAACTCCGAGAATCGGCTTCGGTTTTAAGTCATTTTGGGTTAAAGCACCCCACCTACAAACTTCCTTTAAATGACTTCCTAATCGCCTGTTATTCGCCGGCGAATTGAAGGCGATTAGCAGTGCATTTAGCAGCAATTAAATGTCTTTGATATATTTCAATGAAATATTTCGCTTTGAATTTTAAATTTGAATTTGCCAACTTGCTACAACCTTACCGAAGCTGTTTTCAACCCTGCACTGTTGTAGTGATTCCCAGAAAGGAGTGTGAGATTCGATAGCACGATCTAGGTGTTATATTCTCTGGCGTGGGTTATTTCTCTCTATTAAAGATTGACGTTTTTCGGTTGAAGTTTCGGTTGAAAGATTTCTAAGGGTAATATTTCTAAGATTTCTAAGATTTATTCTAAGGCGACTATGGCTTTAAATACCTTCAAAACCGTTTAATGCTGGTAGAGTATAATGAGCCAAGCAGTTTGCATGACATTTTCTCATATGTGCAGTGGCGGTCGCCATAACTCGGCCATTTAATAATTCTTATACATTACTCCAAATATGATCTTTAAACCTCGTACATCGTCTTCACAGAAGGGTGAAAAAATACTTTGGGGCTGTGGCAGTACAAACAATCACACCAGTATCTAAAAAACACTCAACCAAGCAAAGCCATTCTGTTAAAATTTTGAAATAGTGCTCTAACCATAGGTCATTTAATGAGCACACGAAGTACAAATGCAGCCTTTTGACAACGCTCATGACTAATAAATATAACTTTTAATTTTAGCTCATCAGCGGTAAACATCCGCTTGATAATTGATCATTTTGTTATGGAAATGCGACTATCCGAGAAAAGAGGCTACAAGTTCAAGGATTTTTGAGATTTTAAAAGATATCAGCTTGTTTTTGCCTAAGCATAGCTTAAGAGTACCTCAACCATGAAGTTGTGTTCCCTAAACAACAAAATGTGACCGATGCTGTCTACGATCAACATCAATTGTTAGTCCCTAGTCGATCGATTTTAAATCTGCTAGCTAAGTTGGCCCGAGTACAGGGCTGCCCAATATCAATTTAGGAATATTCAATTGGTGGCCCAATTGATCTAAGGTCATAGGGACACATTAAGAGAAACTGATTCAGAGTCCATGTCGATCCCGGATCTGTCACAGAATCCATGCCTATGTGCAGAAACTGAAGCCAAAACCAAACAGGACTTAGAATTGAACCAACATTAGCCCTGGAACTGATCCTAGCCTTAATCCGGACCTGAATGTGAGCTCTGGCCCTATATCGATCAGCCGAATTGATCCCCGACGATTTCGGTCTATTCCGACTCCGTCTAAATCCAGACGACTTAAACTCCGAACGTCTGTGATTCCCGATGACTCCGGATTAGTGATGGGTAAAGTTGACACAAATCCAGAGTCGACTTCGATTAAACTCCAAAAATTTCGGAACGGACTCCGGAAGGGAAATCTGCCCAGCGTTATCTGGAAACGTTCGGAATCGTCTGGAATTGTCTGGAGTCGGAGTCATTCGGCGTCGTCCGAAGTCGTCCGGAATCACGCCGAGTCGTCTGGAGTCATCCCGAGTCGTCCGGAGTCGTTCCGTAGTCATCGTCGTCCTTCGAAACAAACAAAGCCTGTATACTCTCGACTAGTATCGACGCTGGACGACTCCGAATGATTCCGACTCAGCTCGACCCCGTAGGACTCTGACCGACTCTGGACGACTCGGAACAACTAAGACACCGGACGGCTCCGACTCCTTGCGGGACTAGTGGTTCCCATGTTGCCGGAGTCGGAATCGGAATCAGATCGGAGTCGGCATCGGATATTTTCACACCCCCCTGGGACTGGTCCCAAACACACACTGGATCTAGAGCTTATTTGGTTGCATATCGGTAGCAAAACTAATTCCGATCCCGTAAGCCACACCCGTCCTGGAGCAGATCTGGACTCAATTCCTGTCTAAGGATTTCCTGTCTGTCTAATTCCTGACTAATCCATGCCCAGTAACAGTATCTGTCGCAATAACGGAGCTATCTAGTTCCAACCAAGAAAGATTTCTTTCCCTCCGTGGCCTTTGTTGGACCACTGTCTCGTCTCTCGCACACCAATTCCTCGAACTCGTTTTTTTACGATTTTTCATTATTTTTTGTATTTTTTTTTCGCTTGTTTGTTCTTTATTTCTTGTTTGTTCACTTATCATCTACCAAAAAAGGGAGAAACGGCGTTCTCTCGTTCTAACTTCCATATCATGTTTAATAGTTTGCTGCTGTGTGGTACATACGTTTGTTTTGTCTGTTTTTGTATAATGTTTTAGTAGTAATATGCGATGCTCTTTTTTCCTCCTCTCTTTCTCTCTCTCTCTCTCTCTCTCTCTCTCTCTCTCTTATTCTCGTTTTGTTTATCCCATGCAAGAGATTATGCTTTGCGCCATCATGCGGCCGCCGCTATCCAAACGAACGATGAAATGTGAGTGTAGGGACGCTTGGCGAAAGGGAAGAGAGTCGGGACCGGTTCCATAAATGGCATACAATAAAAACCGATTTGAATTTGGTATTTTTAACGACCGAAACACACAGCATGGCTGCACCATTTGGCCTCCAAAACGTAACCAATGAAAGGGTGATCAATCTGCTCGCTCGCTTCTTCAAGTCCATCAACTTTTACACCACCTTCCAACCAACCACACTACTACCTATAATCCCTTCATCTCTTGTGGGTTGTTTTCTTCGTGGTGTGTCAGAATTTTGTTTGACTACAACGTAAGCTTTTATTGATAGTTGCGTTAAGCGTTAGGAAATGTTCCACAATGTCTAAGAGAGTGTTGAGGGTGTTCGTTCGGTTCCTTTTATCCTACCAGCTAGGATTGACACACGACATAGTTAAGTAGTAGTGAAGTCAGCACACGGGTTAACCAACTTCCGAATCCTTCCAACGCGCCTTTTTCGTAGTGTTGAAGTATTATTGCCATTTATTTTTAGCCGATTTCTTCACAACAAAGCCAATATTAGTAATAACTCGCATTTCATCTACGCGCTATCCAAATCCACTACAACACGATTGGTGGTGGTCTACATATGTTTCTTGTTTTTTTCCCCCCCCCCTAGAACGCCTCTCAATCAATGTACCAAAGCGGGAGAATCAAGAAAGGCAAACACTGGATATGAAATCATGATTTTCAAGTATTAAATGTGCACAAAAAAGGAGGAGAAAAGTATAAAATTTCACTGGATAAGAATTACGCTTTTAAACAAAAATATGGCGCGCGCTTTTCTTTTTTTAAAAAATAAAAAAATAAAAAAACGGGAAGGAAAAGTAGACAAAAGCATAAGGCTAATCGCAAGCCCTAATCTCTCCTCTTTCTCCTGCTGCCCCTGACGATTGCATGTAATGTTGCAGCAGAAAGTGTGAGGTGGGGAGAGAGAGAGAGAGAAAGGATTGTTTTGAATTCTACACACAATGCCTTCTTCTTGCTTGTGTTTTCACTTCTTCTCGTCTCCTGAGCATCCATCCATATATCCATCACGATCAATGATCAACGAACGCCGTTTAAGCTTGCTTTTCTTCACAAAAGGAACGCATGACTAAGTTTCTTGAATTAAAAGATGAAAAAAAAACTAAATGAACAGTGCACGGTTTTGCCCTCGTTACCCTGGCTAAATGAATTCTCCTTCTCTCATTGTCTGTCTCTCCATTTATCTTTTTTTTCTCTCTTTGTAAAGGCGCTTTAAAACAAACTTAATCTAACAAGGAGAAATGCCAATGATTTTCGTTAGTGGTCGATACATACGCGTTTCCTCTTTTCATTTCTTCCCTTCTCTCACTATCGCTCTATCTCTCTCTCTCTCTCTATCGATCATTCCTGTATCTAAAAAAACAGTTTTCAGTGTGGAAACAAGACATTTACGTTGGGATGTCGGAATGGGACGAAGGGTAAGGGGGTGAAGATGGATTCATCATTGATGGGAGTTCAGTTCATTTCGCCTCGCGTAATTTATGTATTATATGCATTTATGCATTTTGCCGCGCGAGTGTGTTTGCCGTCAAATATTTGCGTCCCTTCAAGCTTTGTGTTAATCGTAACCTTAGCGCCTCTTTTTCTCAGCAAACAAAATCGAATTGCGCGCCCACGATTCCTTTTCACGATGTGTATATTCGTACAGTAAGAAAAAATAAAACCAAAAATATTCTTTTCACAATTAATTAGTGCAATAGAAAAAGGATGAAAAAAAAACCAACCAAAAACGAAGCGAAAAGGATAATCTCTCGGCGCACACACAGATTCGACGCAAATTTCGACTCACGGTTAAGTTTAGTGTTTTTGTTTAATAAGGCTTTAATTGATTCGCCCTGATTCTGGTGGTGCTGCTGCCCCTGCTGCTCCCGCAGACAGTGTTGTGTGTTTTGTCCGGGGCGGTGCAGCAATAATAATACATATGTCCCTGCTGTACACACACGCATATTAGTATATATGTAAGTAGGTAGATAAATGGAGGAATTGTAGGGGACATCATGATGGGGGTGTTAGGAAAAGAAGTTAATTTTGTTCTCTTCTTCATGCTGCTTATAGCGTGTGATACACAGGTAATAGATTTTTGTTGTTTTATAAAGAGTATGAATGAATTTCTTCCTCTCTTTTAGTCGCGCTCATCCTCTGCGCTTCCCCATATATCTGTGTGTGTAGCGGTTGTAACTTTCTCCTGATTTCCGTGATCCTACTGCTTTTCCGCAACAAATTTAGCCCAAAAACACGCATCCTAACTCTCACGCACCCGCCGTTTGCTTTCATTCGCGGGGCCATTCTTATATTCTCTCTCGCTCTCTCTCTCTCCGTATCCTTTTCCTTTCAACTCCTGGTTCCTTGACATCCAAATTTTTTTTCCTCAATGAATGGTGGTTGCAATATGTGGGGGTGGGGGGCGCCGCCGCCGCCAAGAAGTTTGGGTGATGCGCAGCGAGAGATTGGAGGGAAACACACACACCCACATTTTACAAATCGCGCTGGAAATTGACCTGCTTGATCAGGCCACCGTCACCCTCCGAGACGAAACGCTTGCGGCCACTGCAAAAAAGAAGAAGAAGAAGAAGAAGAAGGAAACAGAAGGATTAGTGATAAGAGTAGTGGGAGTTTGTAGTAGTAGTAATGGGCAGGTAATAATAATATTCTTCCACTACACTAGGAGAAGTGTCGTCACGCTAATGGACGCAAGGGGAGGAGGAGATAGTGGTGGGATTCCGTGTTCGGAATCAATTCCGGAGCAAATTCCGACGCTGGAATCGATTCCTATTCCGGAGTCGATTCCGGAACCGATTTCGGAGACGATTCCGGAGCCGATTTCGCGAATCAGAATCGACCTGGCCATCACAATTTGCTCCGAAAAACGGAATCAGAATTGACTCCAGAATTGGAATTAGCTCAAGATAAAGAATCAGTTCTTCAATTGAAATAAGAAGTTCCAGAAACATAATCAGTCCGGAAATCTCCATCAGAATGGATCGTTTACAAGTAAATGTTGATTCTTTGCGGGTATCAATATGCAGCATCATTGGACCCAAACGCCTAGTCTTATGAAGATGCAGCAACTGACTCCGATTTCGAAGACAATTCTGCAATTCCAATTCCGAAACCAATTCCAAAGCCAATTACGGAGCCGATTCCGATTCCGGAATCGATTCCATGATCGAAAGCGGCTCCGGAATCTGAGAAACCCTGGGAATGGAATCAGGAATTGACTCCAGAAATGGAATTAGCTCCGAAAAGAGAACTAGTTCTTCAATTGAAATAAGAAGTTTGAGAAGCAAAATCAGTCCGGATATCTCCATGAGAATGGAACGTTTAAAAGTGACTTTGATTTCTTTACGGATATCAATATGCAGCATCATTGGCCCCAAACGCCTAATCTTAATGAAGATGCCGCAACTGATTCCGATGTCGAAGCCGATTCTGACTTCGGAACCGATTCCGAGACCGGAGCCGATTCGGATTCCGGAGCCGGTTCCGATTCCGATTCCGGATCCGATTCCGGATCCGATTCCGATTCCGATTCCGGAGCCAATTCCGATTCCGGAGCCAATTTCGATTCCGGAACCGATTTCGATTCCGGAACCGATTCCGATTCCAGAGCCTATTCCAGAACCAATATCGGAGCCGATACCGGAATCGATTCTGAAAACTGATTCCGGGCCTACTATCCGAAATGGATTCCAGAAATCTTCAGAGGCTAGCCGGAATTCATTCCGAACAAAAACTTCATTTTTTCCCATCACTAGGAGGGGAGTATGACCAGCTTCATTAAAATAAGCGGAACGACGAACTGCTGTTTTTATTGGCTTGCCCTTTTTACCTTGTAACACTAAAAACACTAAGCGCAAAGCGCTCCGAGAGCGCGTTTGCATGGCTTGGATTCGTTCCAATGCTCAAAAACACAACTATTCGGGAGGGGAGGGCGAAGCGAACGGAACGAAGCGAAAGTGTTCTGTGTTTATGTTTCGCTATGTTCTTGGGTTTTGTGTTGTTTTGCTGTTCAAACCATCATTCAAGTAGCTGCATTGCCATTATCGATGGTGCCCCCACCGGCAGCCGTTGTGTAATTGCGTCGTAAAAATCCACACGACTCGCCAACTGTGTGCCTGTTTTGGTCCAACCCCCAATGCCCAACCAACGCGGGGCAGCATCCACACATGCAGCGCCACTGCATTTTGCCTTCTAAACACAGCTCGATGGCGCGCCCGCCACGCAAAAGAGCAAATGCATCATCCTAGATGTATGCCAAGCCATCGGGTTAACGCTCCCGCCGTGCACAACCTTCAACTCACACACACACACATACACACATTTGAGTGTAATGGGTACCCCCCCCCCCCCCAGCGTAACATAAACATAAATTTTTGCTGCAAAGAGAACTGCAGACACAGTTGTGCATTGCAAGCAACCACCACAGCACACCAGGCGTGTTTGAAACAGGTTTTCGCAGTGTTCAATGCGCCTTGTGGGGCGAATCATGATGTGACACTAACGTGCAAACTCTGCGGTCTGGGACAAACGGTCCAATGCAACACACACACAGGGCGCAAAAGGGCCTATAGATAGAAAAAAAAGAAGCGAAAAGAGAGAGGTAAAGGAGTTTGTTCTTTATTTTTAATTCTGCTTGCCCGGCTCTATTTTATCGTTCGCGCTGTGCGACGCAAACAAGAATACAGAACAGAAAAGCGCCCCGGGTGTGTCGGGCGCCGGGGTGCCGGTTTGCAAAACTCACCGCACACACGCCGGCAAACCAAAGAGATGCCGGCTCGCTCCTTCCTTTCGCATACCGCGCCGGGTGTGGTTGTTGTTGTGCTACTTTGTTTTGAACATATTTGCTGAGCATTAATGCACGGCGCATTAGCACACATATCAGCGCACGCAGTATGGCATTATAGACGGTCGAACAACGGGCATCACCACCACCAGAGCACACCAGAACACGGGGGGAGGTTTTTTTTCGGTGTAAAAGAACAGCTAATATTTCCAAGGGCGGGCTGACCTTGAACATGTACGCAACTAACTCGACAACAACAAACCAGAGGGTTGTTTTGGGGGGATGGGAAGGAGGGAGAGGACTGGCATTAGGCACGCGCAATCGAAAACAACGCCTTGCACACTCCCCCCCCCCCTCCCGCGAGCGTTTTTATTTTGGAACGGGGTGGAAAAACATGATGTTTGTGTGTGTCGAGAGAGTTGACAAACGATGTTTTTCGATCACCTTCCCACGATCGAGTTTCTTTACCACGCCTGAGACCTCAGTACAGTATTCTAAAAAAGGCTTTCCATTTCAGCCTTAAACCATGGCTCCACTTTTAAGATAAAAAGCTCTATATGGTGTGCTAAACCTCTAATTAGACGAACGATAACATTCCTCGACAGTCTGAGTAGCAGAAAATGAGATGAATGTTTTGTGTATATTATTTGGCGTTGAAAGTTTCTTCATGTTCACTCTCTCTCTCGGGGATATTTCGGGGTGTGTCTGTGTGTTTAGTGCCGTTCGTCGCATGCTTCTACGCACGTACGCATTATTTGCTATGTTTGGGCCTGTTTTTCGGCTTGGAAAGGCATTTCTCAAGCAGGCAAAATCAAAACAAACACAAACGAACAGCAACGGCCTACCGCTACACCACACGAATTTGTCTCGGCGAGGAGAGGAAGCGAACTTCTCAATACATTGCGCAGGTGCGTGTTGCTGCTAGAGAGAAAGAGAGAGGGAGATAGAGCTTGGATTGCATAAAAAGCATAATATAAACCGATGAAGCAACATCAGCGCCGAGCGAACGGAAATAGTGTATGGGTGTATGTGTGTGCGCATTTGGATGTCCAACATAGTGAGCCGGCTAAAAAAAAGAAGATGGTTCTCCCTAAAACGTAAAAGCAAATTAGTTGATAAAAATACATGTTAGTTTAGACTAATCAGCGCTTGATACACTCGAAGGCAATTGAATAACATTGTTTCTACAATCGTATAAAACAACAAAGTAGGTCGCCCGGTTGGATGTATGTGTGTGTGTGTGCTTGTGAGACATGTTGTTGTTGACACGCGGAGGAGAGTCTATCGCTTAGAAAGGGAGGAGTAGTGGGGGGAAGCATACTTTGTTTTGATTTTGCAACGTCTCGAACGCCCTCTTTTTCTCACAGTTATACCTGAAGCGTATTACTAATTTAGATGACATTCCGCACCGGCAGACTGTGACTTCAGGAGTGTTTATTCCCCCGTTAGAAAAATGTAATATTGAATCCGGGCGCGCCCTGTCCTAAATTCGTAACAACGTGTGTTCATCAATAGAGGCTCAATTAACGCTATTTTTTTTATGCGTTGAAGATTATTTTCCTCTTGTGCTCGATGAACTGGTATCGATCTTAGAAGGAACACCATTGTGTGCGTGTGAGTTACAACTGTTACGCCTCCTCCCTCCGAGAACAGCTGCCGGGAGGAAAACGGTGAAGCTGAGAGTTGTTCTTTTTTTAAAGAAAAAAAAAGAAAACCGGGATCACAATCAACAACAAAGTAGTGCTGTCAGAGACAAGTTTTAATTAATCAAGCCTTCCTCTACCCACGGTGGGGTTGACCACCACCGCACACTACACCTCTTTTTTAAGCCCGCGCAACGGGACACACCTTAACAAGGGTCCCCTCACGAGCGCGATAGCGCAGAACCGGTGGCAGCAACAGCGATAGATACAAATCACCTTGTTTGGCCATATTCCGCCCTTAAACGAGAGACAATAAATTGATGGGAAATTACAAAAATATTGATGGCAAAAACAAAAATCAAACTAAAGCGACAGTCAAATCGACGCATAGGTGTAGGTTAAATGTACCAATTAGTGATGCTGCAGATGTGTTTTAATGCATCTAAAAGGTCGATAGGATGATAACAAGCCTAGATTTCCACATCGACAGATTTAAATACCATCATTTCTTATTAAGCTGAAAAAAAGCAAAATTTTAGACAAAAAACGGACCCAAACGGAAATGATTTTGTGTGCATCTATTCCAATACACGAAACACCGTTTTCAAGCCCAAATAAACGATGTTAAGCTGCTTTTAAACAGTGTTGAATTATAAGTAAGCGTTGAAATAACCAACTGAAATTGTGATGCTTTTCTGAGCTTCGTTCAATCGTATTTTTTCGTAACTTTTGCTTTCCGTGCGTTTATATTACCCGGGTTCGTTTCTTCGGTGATCATTTTGCTGCAATTGGAATTGTTTGGAGCCTCATTTCAATTGATTTAACATTAATTTAGTGATAAAATATTAATTTAAAATGCATCGGGATCAATTATTGGAAAATACATTCGAACTTTTTTTGTGAAAGAAGAAATAACCAAAAATCTAAGCTTCAGCTACAGCTAACGAATCAAGCGGCGGGTACCACTTGTTAAGTTACGATTGAACGAAGTTCAGATGGGCATCAGTATTTCAGTTAGACGTCGGATGTTTACTTCTGTAGTTGCACAATGTTCAAAAGCAGCTTGGCATTGTTTGTTTGGGGCTCGAAAACGGTGTAAGTATGATAAAGAAAACGGCAATTTGATTGTTTTGTAACCATTTGCTAAGAGTGCGTACGTTCCATGAGCCCATTTGAATCGTGGTCCTGCTGGGACATTGCGTAGGGCTCTCGGTGGTATCGTTGAGGTTTTCCGCAGTCAGTTAAGGCATGGACTGGTCCCGCGCCCACGTGACGGTTTTTTTTTCTAAACATTAGCATTTGTTTAGAGGAAAGCAATTTGAGTCTTTCCAATTCTACCTTCTTTCTTCTTTCCACTCCTCCAATATCTCCTACACATACAATTTCAACGCTTACTTTTGTACCGGAGTTAGTTTTACATTTACTGCAGCTGTTACTATATGTCAACACTCTCTAACCCATCCATCCATTGCCAAAAGCGTGAATGCGTTAGCGTACCAATTTTTCCTATTTGATTGCGTTACATTTCTTTTTTTGCAATTAGAAAATATTAAAAATAAAAACATTGCTCGTTGCTGATTATTTTGCAATCGCTTTTTGAAAGGTTAATCGATGCTTGGAGTAGTGTGTTTTGCAAACGAAAATGGGACACTTTGCTAATTTAACTTATTTAATCCAAAAATCGAATCAGAAAACGATATTTTTCACCAAAACCTTTTGCATGGGAATGAAAGGGAAAGTCTTGGTGGTGTATTTTGATTGTTTTTCTCCCCCCGTGATGAAGGTCACGTAGAAAATTGCGTCTTTGCCCCAAATGGATCGCCCTACTCCCCCCTCGCTGCAACACATCCCGATTCCTGACTTCCGGGTGTCCCCCGGGATTGGCCGGAAAAGCTGGTGACCTTCAAGAAAAAGCGCAACACACGCACACACCGAGACGCACATCGCGCACACGCAAAACAACAAACCACTGGCTCTGCTGTTTTCTCTTCCTTTCCCCACATTTCAATCCCAATCGATGATATTTTTATACATATTCTGTTTTCTATGCTTTCTCTTAACCTCGCTTTTTCGGCTTTAGTCGATTATTTTGTTTTGCTTCCGTTTTTTCCCCTCCTTCCACCCGTTTTAGCCATAAACCACACACGAACACACATACATTTCAAGGCCAGCTTAGAGAGCCGGCATTCGAAATGACAAGCCGCACACAAAATTGCGTCGCAAAACAACTCCCGAATTTGGGCAAACACGGCGAAATAGCAAATCGCACACACACGCACACACACGTGCGTACATTACAAGTGTTTGTTTTTGTGTAGATAAAATACACTTCCGGACGGTGAGGAGGGGAGGTGGGGTGGTGTAGAGGAGGGTTTTGATGCTTCGATAGGATCAAAACAAAAACACAAGAGATTGTGGATGCGGGATGAGGAGGGGGAGGTGTTGGTGTAACGGGGACATTCGGTCCACATGAAGGCCAAAAAACAAACCGGTAACAAACGGGTATGCGCTCTTCTTCGTTTTGCTTGTTTTGATTTTTTTTGTGGTGTCGAAAGCGGACGCTTCCAAAAAATTAGGAATAAAAAAAAACAACAACAAAGATGACACACACAACACGTGTGGAAACATTGTGACACAAACCCCTTTCAAGGGGATGGAGAGTTCGGGGGATGAATGGACATGCCGATAGACGGTGTTTTGCTGTCTCTCCAGCTTCTCTTCCCCTTCTCCCCCGGCAGCATCACGCGATGGCAAAATGACCGCAGCCGCTCCTGTGTATGTGTGTGCGCAACTCCACATGTAATGGTATTCGTGCGCGCGGAATGGAACCGCGGACCAAAAAATTGCGACGCAAAAGACGCGTTCCGTCCGTTCCGTTCAGAGAGCAAAAGCAACAAAGGAAACGAGACAAGAAGAAACCCACCATCCCCTTTCGTTGTTGTGCAATCGAACGAACCGGGTTTGTGTATGTGTGTGTGAAAGGGAATGAGAGAGACAGGGAACACGCAAAAACAACGATAAGAAGCTGCTGGTGCCGGGCCAAACACACTTGCCTGCGCCACCCCGGTGTGCCCTGTTACATCATGGCCAATGCGTGTGCACCAACACATGCGCAACGCGCACAAACACACGAATCCCTTGCGAGGGGTTTGCTCTATCGGGCCCGAAGGTCGAAACACACCATTTTACTGCCTTGTGGCGCTCTGCCTGCCGCTTTCAGTTTCAATATTCCCGACATTACTCCGGGAAGATGAAGCTATTGGTGTGTGTGTCTCACTCTGTTTCAAATTCCCCCCTCTCTCTCTCACACACACAAACTCTGCGCAGAGTGGGCTAAATGTGGAAAACAACAACACACCGCATGGTGTGTTTAGAAAAGGGAAGGGCAAATGCGTTGCCGAAATACGAGCACACACACACACACATGGATGGATAGGGACTGCTCGAAAAAAAAACAAACTTGCTCAACGTCACGTAGGCCACCGCAACAGTTCCGTCCATCCACAACACGTTGGGTGCCTAGTAGTTTAGGATTTCATGAATTTTTCGTTGAGATTCATTCATATGCATCTTCAATGATGAATGATACATGATGAGTGATTCATATCGATTCTTCAAACATTCATGAATCTCTAAAGATTCACAATTCTTCAAAGATTCATAACCCTTCAGAGATTAACAACTCTTCAGAGATTAACAACTCTTCAAAGATTCACAACTCTTCAGAGATTAACAACTCTTCAAAGATTCACAACTCTTCAAAGATTCACAATTCTTCAAAGATGGACTACTCTTCAGAGATTAACAACTCTGTAAAGATTCACAACTCTTCAGAGGTTAACAACTCTTCAGAGATTCACAACTCTTCCAAGATTCATGAATCTCTATAGAATCACTACTCTTCAACGATTCATAAATGACTAAAGATCCAAAACTCTTCAAAGGTTCAAATTTGCGAGAATCTCCAAGGATTAATCAATCTCGAAAGATTCATGAATCTTGAAAGATTCTTGAATTTATAAGATTCATAAATCCATTATAATACATAGATCTCCAGGGATTGATGTATCTTTGAAGAGATTTATGATTTTCAAAATATTGAATTTGCCCAATCCCACCTGAAACATGCCCGTCGAGGGTTCAAGCCTCGCATGGACAATCTCCCCGTAGCAGAACAAACTATCCGAATGCGTGATACTGGCCAAGAGGAAGAATAATACAAAGCTTGAGCTCTATATAAGTTCGAAGATTTGTGAATCCCTTGAGATAGATTCATTCATTCATTCATTCATTCATTCATTCATACAGTCATTCATCTTAATTCATCAAATTATACATTTTTGTAACATATATTAGTAATTATTATAAATTTCTTGAAAATATTAATAAATAGAATGAGACTACTTTGAATGGAGACACGCGCGCGTGTAGTGGACTCGGGGTGCACAACTTGGTAGATTGGTGTTGATCGTGCTTATAACTCGTCACACCTGTATGCTTTTGTTCAGCTTTCAAACTCTAGTCGTAGCTTTATCAAACTATCGCACGATACCTCGAGCATCTCAATCCTGTGTAGGGGACAGATGTGGGTCATCATCATCGTCATCAGTAATCTTTCGAGATCCATGAATCTCACCAACCGAGACTCAGATTCATTGAACCATTCCAAAGATTCATTCCGTTTTATGAATCTGAATCAGATTTTACCCAGCACATCACAGAAGGAGGAGAGAAGGGAAGAAAGTGCCACTTACCGGGTGGGAATATCCTTGATGAGGGCCTCGCTCATGAACGAGCCGGCGCGCTGGCAGCGCTGGATGAAGCGGTCCAGGATCGAGTAGGCGAGCGGGATGTCCAGCACGATGTCGGTCATGTCCTCGTAGACGCGCCGGAACCCTTGCTCCATCTGCTCCGGCGTCACGATGCAGGTACTGTCGAGCGTGCGGAACAGCTCGCAAATGGCCACCTCGGTGGACTCGTTGAACGCCTCCAGCGTCATTATGATTGCCTAGGGGGGAAGGGATGGAGGTAGATGCAAAAGGCATTAGCAAAAGGGGGAGCGAATAGCAGCCCTTGTACTAGAGGATGCTTTACCTCGTAAATCAGTTCGTGGTGGAAGTGCGGCACCTCGAGCTCCTTGATGGAGCGCTGGGCTTCGCTGAGATCGCGTGAGAGCAGGTACTCCTGCAGCAGGTAGGACATCTGCTGCGTGATCGTCTGCACCGGCCGGAGGGCACCACCGACCCCCCAGACGTTGTCGAGCTGGCCCCAGCCGTCGTGCATCGAGAGCAGCGTGGTGGCGCGCACGAGCGCCGCCTGCCCGTGCCGGTCCAGGTCCTCCCGCTCCGACTGGTACGCGTACTTGGGCGGAATGCAGTCGTCCGCGACGGCCCGCGCAATGAAGTTGCCGAGCAGATGCGGCGCGTCCGGCGTGTCCAGCATGATGTCGGCCAGGTTGGCCAGCAGCAGATCGAACCCTGCGGCGAACGGTTGGAAAATGAGACACACACGCTACAAAAGACCAACAGCAAAGCAAGTGCCGCCTTCTCAACGCTATCCCTTACCTGCGCAGATGTCCTCGCGCGTCACGATGCGCCCGTACAGGTCCGACATCAGCACCGAGGTCAGCTCGCGCTGCGACTGCTTGTGCTCGAGCGCGACCGACACGAACGTTTTCGTCACCAGCGGCTTCAGGCCGGGCGGCAGCAGCTCGTCCAGCGCGTCCGCCACCTCGCGCGTATCCCCGTGCTCGAAGTACTCCAGTATGATCGTCTCGAGCTTTTTGGCCACCTCGGCCTCGGTCGGCTGCGGCACGATCTCCTTCAGCTCCACGTTGTGCGAGCTGTTGTACGCGTCGATGTCGAAGTTCGGATCGTTCGGGTCCTCGTCCAGCTCGTCGTACACCTCCTCCGAACCCGGCTTGCCCCACACGCCCTTGCCGCCCGCGCCCCCCTTCTTGGGCAGGCCGCGCCCGTACCCGTTCCGCGACCGGCGGCTGTTCTTCCACTTCCGGTGCGGCGCGACAAAGTTGGGCGTGCCGGCCACCCCCAGCACGCCGTCCTTGCTGTTCGAGCGGGACAGCTTGCGGACGCGCTTGGTGAGCGGGCCGGCCGGCTTCTTCATCAGCTCGCCGGCGGCCGCCCCCTCCTGCCCGGTCGCCGCTTCCCCATCACTGGCCGGGGAGCCGGGGCCGCTGCTACCCTCGCCGCCCGGCGAGCCGCCGGCGCCATTGCTGAGCAGCTCAGGGCCACCGCCGCCGTTCAGCAGCTTCTTGCCGCCGTTCTCCAGCACTGCCGCACTGTCGAGCTCCATTGTTGTACCGCACGCGTCTCTCTCCTTCCCCTATTGCAAGCGAGAGAGGAAGAGGGAGATAAAATTTGAACCAAAAAAAACGCATGTTTTATGGGGGAGGGGGTACATCAGAAAAAAAAGATGGCGTTCAGCCAATAAAAAAAACGATCTAGATCACGTTGCCCCTTCCATTGGTGTGAGGAGGAGATTGATAAACCGTCCGGAGATATGCTAGACAAGGGCAAGGGATGGGGAGGACCCTCTCTACTCTACTTACCTGTGTTTTAGATTACTCTGTTGTTTTTCTTCCTTTTCTTCACCACTACACACCCGCCTCAAGCACCTATTCTGCTAAACGCACTCACACACACACACACAGAGACACTGGCGTTTGTCGCGTGTTCCGCTTTGGGCCGTGTCTTCACAACACAAAATGTCGCCGGCTGATAGAGGAGAGCGCGTGGTTTGGCAAACGCCGGTTGATACGAAGAGTGTCCACACACACACACACACGCTGCACAACACAGCAGCAGCAGCTGCGTCGCCTGTTCGCGCTTGTTGATCGTGGAATATGGGGAGCGTATGTGTTGGGCCACACACTTGCGCTGATCGGAGAGCGTGTTGCGCGTGTGCGCCGCCGGGCCACACGTTCGGATTACTTGTGTCGTCGTGGCTGTGTGTGTGCGCGCGTTCGCCGGGGATGCTTACGGCAGCGATCGAGCGGTACGCGGCGAAACACGTCGCAACATGTACAGCACACAGTCGTGTTTTGTTCGCAGCAGAATTGTCCGAAACCGATCAGTTTGCCGGTACCAGCAACAACAACAAAAAAAAAAACACTACACACCGTCAGCCATTAAATACACGCACACACGCTTCACTGTCTTTTTTTCTCTCGCTCGCGCGCCTTTGTGTTGATGGATGTGTTCCTTCCTTTTTGGTGCGTCTCGCTCACTCTCACACCCACCGGGGTAAGAACGGTGGCAAACACCGGCTCCACACACGCACACAAACACCGAAAATTGAGCTTCTTTTTTGGAGAAACGTACGTTACAAGTGTGCCGGTCGGTTTGCAGTTGAAATGGGAGAGATGAAATGAGAAGTTCGCTTGCTGTCTCGCTTACGCCCGCATACACAGCGGTTGAATGTGTGTTTTTTTTGGTCTACTGGGATGTTCTTCTTTTTCTTTCCGCTCCAATCCCTCCTACCCCCCAGGGGATAAAACAGAGTGCAGGAACTTTCCCGAAACTGCTCGAAACAGAAGCGAGCACACACGTCGTCCAGGGGGAAACAACAGAAACGCAAAAAGCGCAACTTGCAAAACAAAAGGAAAAGTTAGTTCTTTGGACCGGTAACGTTCTACTCGCTTTTTCTTCTTTCTTCTCGCACAGGCACACACACTCGCTTCACAGGCTCGCGCACACCAACGCACGGTTTTTCGCTACCACAAACGCCGGCTTTCAAGTGCTCACGCACACATAGGGCGGTGGTGGACAAGTGGTCTGGGGCGGAATAGAGAGTAAGAGGGCACCGCTTCCCGGCGAATGAAATCGAAATGTTTTTTTTTTCTTGTTTGTTGTTGTTTTCTATCCGAATGTTTTTTGTCTATACTCTCTTTCGCAATTCAATTCACTTTAACACTTTGCAAGAAAACGCACACGCACTTGAGAGCAATCGCTACAGCGATAGAGAATGCAACGCAAAATTCTCCCTTTACAACGCGGATAATGGCGCTTGAGGGGGGTAAGAAGAGAGAGATTTCAGTGTACACTTACTGCTTAGCGAGAAACGACTCTTCACCTAATGGCGGCTGACACAGGAATGAGCTGCGAGTGCTCGATGCCGCTTGCCGGAACCGTCCGGTGGTTCACTGTGTTCGGCATCGCACGCACGCGCGTGCCTGTGTGTTGGTGAGAGCGGTGGTGTGTACGTCGGGCACCTTTACACCAGCGGAGCGAGTTCGCCCGGGGCGACGGTTTATTTCCACTAAAGGGCGCTCCTTTGATAGGGAGCATTGTTTTGTTTTGTTTTATAGTTATTTGACTGACATTCGCCTCTTTATTTTATTCTTGTTTACAAATTATTTGCTAACAGCTATACACAAGGCTTCATTTAGTTTGTAATAAATATTACCCGTTTTTTTAATGAAAATCATTGCAATGTTTTCATATTATTCTTTGTCTGTCAATACTTCATCTTTATTTCCTGGAGTGAAGGGCTTATTAGCAACATAAATAAAAAACAAAACATGGATAATCAAATGATATATTTGATCACCAATTCTTTATTATTTTTTGGAAAAGTATCTTATTTTTTGATAAAAATAACCCAGTTTTAATTGACGTCATGCTTTTCTCATAAGAAAATTTGAAATTTGCTTGAATTATCGTGTCTTTTGTTAGGACAATGTGCTCTTTCAACCGCTTTTTCAAATATCCTCCTCGTAACGCAATGTCATCATTGTATTGCACTGTCATTTCTCACCAGCACGGATAAACGGACAGCCGGATAAAAGATACCCGGATAGAGGGCGCTCCATTGGACCTATAAATACCGAAAACAGTTCGTAAGCGTATCCCAGTTGCGCATTATAGCTGCTAAGTCGTAGGATCTAAGAGCATCCTCTTAGATGAATCCTGAGTACACTCGAGACTTGAACCCGTGACGAGCATGTTTACTGAAGCTTTTCAAATGACTTTAACGTTTTCTAAACGCTGTCTAAACAACTCAACATCTCAGTCTGAAAGGAGTATAAACTGGAGGAGATGCAAAAAAAAAGATTTTAAAAATTAAAAAAAACTGTACGCGACATCTGTTGTGAGAATTGGAAGCCAGTGGATTTCTCATCGTTTTGAAAGGATGCAACCTCTCACTTCACTGTTGATCGGTTTTGAATTGACGATATGCATCGCGTATCACTAGAACGGCGATGTGATTGTTTACTAAACTTTACATTCTGACCAACAGTATAGAAGGGAGCGAGAAATAGTTGACTGAAATGGCCCACTCATTTTCAGTCCCTGACGTTTAATTTGACACCGTTCTCAGTTGCCATTTCTCACTCTGCCGATAAGTCTATCAGCTTACGAATTGGCCACCCTTTAAAAAACACCACAGTCGAGGTGAGGGGGTTTCGTTTTCTTTCTTTCCACCCATTCAATTTCAAATCAGCAGACTCGTTGCCATTTCCTACGCATTGCTCTCTTCGCTCTACTGACACAACTGCTATACTAAGATCAATTCTAATCTCCATATGTTCATTTTAGTTATGTTTGCTCGGAAAGCTAGAATAACATTTAGGGTGTGACCGATAGAAGGTTCGCGAAACTCACTAAAAGATGGCTGGCCGCACTGAACGAAAAGGACAGCAATATAATAATTAATAAAACAACGGCATCCGTAGGGCAAGTGAAGTTTTGTAGGTTTAGCCATTTTTGTATAGATGTTTATATTTCTTTTAAACTTAATTAGTAGCTCTTAATTCTAAAACTTTCACAACTGTACAGTTTGAGCTTACTGTTATTTCGATGGGCACTATAATATCAAAAAACCCTGTTTTCCGACCCACGTTTACTTCAATTTGCACAATATGCTACCAATGAAAAGCGCTCAGCTGAAGTTCGCCCGCACCCGATCAGGTGCAGTTTGCTCTCCAGCAAACTAACGGAAATTGTTTGCAAAGCGCTGCTTTGTTGTTTTGCTCCGACCCGGCATATGTACCACCACTACCATCATGCGAATGGCGCGCGTGTATTAGTGTGTGTGTGCGCGCACCCGTGTTCCATCGTTGTCAAATTCGACGCAGCTAAAACCGTCCCAAAACAAAGGCGATGGAAACCGTCCTCTCCCGTACGGGTTTATCGGGAAATTTCCGGAACGTTCCCGGTAATGTAGCCTTTAGTTTTAGTCCCCTCCCCCCACCGGTTTCCCTTCCCAAAACAAAACACAGAAAAGGCTATAAAAAAACAACAAATGATACATTTCTAGAACACGTTGGCACCAACACAAATGCGATATGGTGTGATCGTCCATGCTGTTGGATGGTAGTTTGCTTCACGAATAAATCTTTTCTTGTTGGCCATACTTCATGGGAATTTCGTTTATAGTTTTTTTTATTGAACTCCCATCGATAATAGAGTTCCATTTTCAAAGCGAATTGAATCCCAGAATGTACTGACTTTTTATATCGCAAATGTTCAACACATTTACTTGCCGGTGCCAATATTCAACCCGGCGTCCTTCGAAAAATGCACCTTTTTTGCACCGCAAGGCGTAGATGCAATTAGAAAATTACGGCACCATCTGTAAACTCTGTTAGCGTAACACGTTAGCGATGTAAACAAGAGCCGAGTTGGTCGCAAATGGTCAAGGAAAACGTGTCATCCACATCATTCCCCACGCGGTCCTGCCCTTTGCGTGGTACCAAAATAAACCATACATGTGTTACAACGCGCGGGGCACGGCATACAGCAGCAGCAACAGCAGAGCGAGAAGCACATGGGCCGGTGCGTGATCGACCGAGCAAGAAATGTGCAAGCGCGAACGAGAGAGGTAACACCTACACAGACAAGCCATAGGCTTGTAAGAGATGCACACAACACACCGTTTGAAGCGTTGTTGGAGGATGTGAGGGTGTATTATATTGTGACTTTTCTTCGATTCTGAGAGCTGTAGAGTTATTTTTTTACGTTGGTATCGACACATTCTATATACCTACCAATTTACCTGTTTTGTACAAACACTTGCGAGTTTTACTGGATTGGGATTGGCCCCAAAGATACAGAAGACTTACACATTACATTATAGAGTGGTTTATATTTTACCTAGATAATCCACAATCGGTTCACATCTCTTTTGCGCTACACGGCGAGAGAAAGTTGTCTTCGGATGGGAATCTATCGATATCCGTGCTTACAGCAGCCGATGCGTCCATGCAGTGCACTATCGAGCTTGCCCGCAGTGGCCTCTGTTATCAGCGATTAAAAAGATAACAGACGCGAGCTTTCCTAAAGCCCGTTCGAGGAGCACACGAGCACGGGGTTGTCGCTGGTGGATATTATCGGATCTGGTCGCTCTCAATCGTTAATCAAGTGAAAGCAAGCTTCGTAGGCAGGCGGGTGTAGGTGGACACCGTCCTTGAGCACTGCATTCTTCCGGTCCGTGGGTAGCTGTATTCGGTTGGACAGCTGGGCGTTGGTATCGAAGTACCGATGGCGTGATGACGCCACCGCTAATCCCTAATCCCATTTAACACACTGTCCACGTAAGTGCACACACCCGCACACACCGGGAGCAGTACGCCAAAAGGGTAAAAACTGGTCAGCCATAATCAGGCCCGATAATCGATCGTGTCGACGCGTTTCTGGATGACGGGGAGGTAAAATGCGGAAGTGCGGTACCTTCCATCCCTAACAGAACCGAACCAAGAGAGCGAGAAAGAGCGCAACACGACGGCCCAAAGCGGTGTAAATTTGTATACCCTGTGCTGGTGCCCCCGGGCGCAATGGCGTGAACTTCAAATTGATGAGCAACGGTCGCGGTACGGCACTGATTGTAAAGCCGCAGCGTTCGCCGCAATGGCGGTGCGATTGATAAGATAAATCCACCAAGATCGGGGACCACAGCAGGGCCCTCCCCGATACCGATCGGTTATGTGTGTTGTTTTTTGTTTTTTTTTTCTATCCTCTATCGATGCGAGGGTGTCTCTCCAAATCGTCCCTGCGCAAAAGAGGTGCGAAAAGATGGGCGCAACTGGTCCGTTGATATGGTTCGCTGCAGTTCACCCGTCAGTAGTTGCTGCAGTGTCGTACGGTCCGGTTCGCTCGAGCATCAGCGCATCAGTCCAAGCAGGTCCGTCCGTCAACCCTTCCACCAGAGCTTACAGCGAGTCAACCGAGGGACGCTCCGATGGCAGACAGTGCCAGTGCGGCGGGAGAATCGTGCCCGGGCGATACGGCCGAACCGGAGCTGGCGGTGGTCCGGCTGCGCTCGCTCGACGAGTCCCAGTCGCCGAGCATCCGGTCGGACGGGTCCGGGTCCGGCGGCTGCCGCAAGTCCTCGCTGTACGTGTACGGCGACGGGCAGTTCAGCATCACGCTCAAGCACTACGACAGCATCGTGAGCGAGGTGAAGTGCCCGGGCTGTGCGGAGCCGATGGACGGGCCGATCACGATGTGCGGCACCGGGCACAGCATCTGCGCGGTGTGTCGCGTCAAGCGGGGCACCTGTCCGCTCTGCGGCGACCGGGTGACCGAGCTGCGCAACTACACGCTCGAGGCGATCGTGTCGAAGGTGCAGTTCCCGTGCAGGAACGCCGTCAAGGGTTGCTCGGTCCGGCTGCCGCTGCAGCTGCTGCGCTGGCACAAGGAGCGGTGCGGCTACAAGCTGATCGAGTGCTTCATGGGCAAGGTGTGGGGCGGGTGCGGCTGGCACGGGTGCGAGCGGGACTGGCTGGCGCACTGTCTGGCCGAGCACGCCGACCACGTGCACGAGGACCGGTGCGTGGAGCTGCAGTGGGCGTACGGGGCCGAGGCGGCCCAGCGCGCACCCGAGCTGCAGCTGGTGGTCGCGTACCACGTGGTGCGCGCGTACGGCGAAGCGTTCAACCTGTACCAGGTGTACGACCAGGACAGCCGCACCGTACTGTGGACGGTGATCTGCGCCACCAAGGAGTCGCAGGTGAGTGGGCGGTACGCGTTCGAGCTGGAGCTGTACTCGCCGGTCAACACCTGGCAGCTGCTGGTGCAGCGCTTCCCGTGCCACTCGGAGCTCGATCCCGACTTTCTCAAGGATGGCCACTGCGCGAAACTGCCGCTTGCCGATGCGCTACGCTTCATGACGGAAGATAAGGTACGGGCCTGACGCACAGGCTATACGCGCTATCGCTTCCTTCCATCTTTATCGCTTAATGCATGCAATCGCACCTTTGCCCCAACCTCCTATTTCAGGTACTGCACTATCGCGTTCGCGTACTTGAGGTAGGGCCCTCGCGCACCCAAAGCTTGATGAAGCTAAACACTGGCGGCGGCGGCAACAGTATCAGCACCTCGGCCACACACCTGCCCACCAACTACTGCTGCAAGAACATCGAAAACGTCAACCTGAAAGCGGTTCCGGAAGGGAACATCATCTGCCGGAAGCAGCCGGCTCACAACAGCGAGACGGCCGGCACACCGGACGATGACGAAGTCTTTCTACCGTACGTAGACGAGGAGGAGGAGGAAGCGAGGCCGATTGCAGGCGCGGGCAAATCGGTGCGCATACACTCCGAACCGAACTCGCCCAGCCGCACGGCCAGCCTGCGGGTGGCATGCTCCGTTCCCGTGCTGGCCCAGCCGCCGAGCGGCGATGATGCCGATCCGCGGCAAGAGGTCGAGCTGCAGCCGATCCAGCAGCTGGTGCGGGTCAGGATTTCCGAGCGCGAGCCACCGGTCAAGCTGCAGGCACAGTACGGTGCAGTCCGCAAGGCGACCGGGGCGGCCGAGCGGGGCGCCTCGAGCGAAAGCCTGGCGCACAAGCCCAGCAAGGGCGGTACGGGTCTGTCCAAGTTCTACAACGTCACCATGTACAAGGCGGCCAAGTTTCTGGACAAGAAGGGCATCAAGTGAGGGGCGGTCGCGTGCAAATGTCACAGCAGCGTTCCAGTGGTACGGTTAGGATGTGTTGGGTGCTGCTCGCGAAGTATATAGAAACACTTTCATTTCATGTAAGCTAGGTGTAAACAAACAAAAAAAGTCAAAGATTGAATGACGCTGTCTTCCACTTCCAATAGGATGGCAAAGAGCGATCGGAACTTTGTCGCTGGTTAAGCGCTGATTGGAAAGAGTTCTTCCAACCGATGGGCAGCTTGAAAGCTGCTTAACAAGCGCACGATGCTCGTTGAAGCTTTCTGGTTTGTTAGCACAATAGGGAATTTCACAATATTACTGGACATCTTTTGCATTAGAAGTTTGACATTTGGTAGCTGTAATCATGCCAATACTCCATACAACACCACACGCCACACTCAGATTTTCGGGCTGAAAAAATGTAAACAAATACCGATTCGTCGATTTTGCTAAAGCATACATATTTAGCAAACAAAAGATTAAAGACAGTTTGAATCATTGTTTAAACCCGTAATAAAAGTATTATAACTCATTTCATAAAGACATAAAAAAGGGAACAAAACGATTTTGCAATGTACCGTCTTATAGCGTGTATAATAGCCCGCCTTTTACGAAGCTAAGAGTTTAGTCTAAATCGATTTGAAATAAAATAGTCAAATTTGATTTTGAATTTTGTGAAATAAATAGTAAACATTTTTTCTATAAAAAAATTCAAATGTTCATTAGAAGGGAGGAGGGACGTCGTTATACACGCTAAAATATGGTATCTTATCTTGTCAACAATGGGTGAAATGCTTAAAAAAACAAACATTCCAGATAACGGAACTTCAAAGCTTATTAAGAGTACGAACGCGGCTGCTCGGTGGAATTGCACGCTTATGGTAGTAGATAATATTTTAAAACTTCGGGGAAGAATATGCATTAGACAGTGTTGCAATTAAGAGCCACTATTTATATTCATGTCTGCGTATTGGATTAAAATACATTGCTAACTGTTTGTGTCGCATTCTCACCACTTGACGCGTTGATGATGATGCAGTGTTTTTTGTTTGTTTTTGTGTGTTTGTGCACCTGTGCGGTGTGCGAATTGCTACCTCACGATCTTTTGCCCGCCGACAGGGCCACCGCGTAGTGGTGAAAGATGAGATCGAGCTGCAGCTCGCCGCTGCGCAGCCGGAACGGTCCGAACAGGCGGAACACCTGCTCCCGGGCCTGCCCGTGCCCGAACGTGTCCGACAGGGCGGTGAACGCGTGCACCACACTGTCCTTGACCGCCTCGTCCACCTGCCGGCGGACGTAGATGGCGGCGGCCGGACCACGCTCGTCGTTCGACCTCAGATGGCACATCGCCGCGTTCGCCAGGGGTTGGAAGGTGAAATCGTCGCACACCAGCACCTTCTGGTCGGCTGCCTCTCCCTGCGGCAGTGCGTTCGAGTTTACGATGCGGATCGGTGCGCCGGCAGCTTCCGGTGCGCTGGCGTCCACCGATTTGAGCGAGGGCAGGCGCGTGGCAAGCTGTCCGAACGCGGCCACGGCCCGTTCGTCTGCCAAATCTAGCGCACTGTGCGATAGAAGGAAGCAAAGCGACAAGTGATTTAATATTCGAGCAGGCCTCATGCAGGAATCGATTCCGGATAGCTCCGAAGTTTTCGGGAATCGATTCTGGATAGTAGGTCCAGAATCAGTTCCCGGAATCGATTCCAGTATCGGCTCCGGATTCGGAATCGGTGTCGGAATCAGATTTGGTTCCGGAGAAAACTTCTTCATTGGTTCTGGAATTAGAAACGGTTCCGGAATCGGAACTGGTTCCGGAATCGTAATCGGTTCCGGAATCGGAATCAGTTATGGAATCGGAATCAGTTCCGGAATCGGAATCAGTTTCGGAATCCGAATCGGAATCGGTTCCGGAATCAGAACCGGTTCCGGAGTCGTAGTCGGATCTGGAAATCGGCTTCGAAATCAGTCAGTTGCGGCATCTCCATAAGAATAGTCGTTTAGGTTCAATGATACTACATATTGATATCCTCAAAGAATCCAAATTTACTTGTAAACGATCCATTCTCCTGGAGATTTCCGGACTGATTATGCTTATGGAACTTCTTATTTCAATTGAAGAACTGATTCTCATTCGGGAGCTAATTCCAATGCTGGAGTCAATTCTGATTCCATTTTTCGGAGCGAATTGCAATTCCTAAGGCGATTCCTAGGTCGAGTTGGAATCGGCTCCGAAATTGGAATCTATTTCAGCATTGGAATTGGCTCCGGAATTGATTACGAACACGGAATCGAAATCCGTATAACCTCACAATTGCACCTAATCTCGCGCAATACTTACACCGGGCCGGTTTGCAGGCGCTCCCGGCTGATGGTCTTATCAGCGATCGCCACCATCACGTCGCCGAACGTTTCCCACAGCAGCGGCTCGAGCTGGGCATTTGGGGCCCGCAGCACCACCACATCCGCGTCGGTCCCATCACGCACCGCCGCCACGCAAGCCTCGTGCGTCTTGAGCACGCAGCTGAGCGCGGGGCGTATGTCGCGCGAGTAGGCCGCCTGCCGCATCAGCTCGCACTTCTGCCGCTCCGGCTCGGACACGACGCACAGCCGCAGCACGTTCCCGTACCGGCCCTCGCGCTCGATCACCTCCGCGTAGTTGGCGCGCGCGAGATAGTCGCGCGGCGCCAGCGTCTCGTTGCGCGCGACCAGCGGTGCGTTCCGGTCGATCCAGAGCCGCTGGGCGGTGGCACGGTCCGACTCCTGCTCCGGTGCCGTCCAGTAGCGGTGCAGCTGCTGGCCGACCGACTGCAGCTCCTGCAGCCGCGCCCCGCTCAGATCCCCGTTCCCGAGCAGCACCTGCCAGGGACGCTGGGCCCACGAGCACACCGGCTGTCCGTCCCCACCAGCGATCGGGCGCGTCGTGCCGTCCTCGCACAGATACACAAAGTCCTCCGGCCGGGCGGTCGGGTTGACGGCGGGTCCGGCCGGCACGCCGCCGCTCGTCACCGGCAGCCCGAAGTACTTGCGCACGTTGATCGTCTTGCTGAACGCCACGTCACCGCCGTTCTCGACCAGGCAGCGGATCGCACCCTCGTACCCGGCGTACCGGTCGTCCTTGGCGCACCGGTCCGGCTGGGCGCACCGTTGGCACAGGTTGCCGTACCGCTCCTTCAGCAGCCGATCGAACCCACCATCGGACGAGTAGCTGCCCGGCAGACAGGACGCACTGAACAGCTCGGACAGACCGGCGAGCTCCCGCTCGACCGGCGACAGTGTACCGTCGCCCTGCGGCAGCTTCAGCACGCCCGCCCGCTGCAGCCGAGTGACCGGGATTTTGTAGCCCACGTTGCGCCCGAACCCGGTGTGGCAGGAGCGCTTGCCGCGCAGGTCCGCCAGCGCGCGGAAGTTGTCCGCGGCGCGCACCAGCATGATGCCCTCGTACCGGAACTGGGCGGTCGGCTCCTCCGCCGTCCGCAGCTCGGCGAACACGGCAAAGTCGGCGTTGTCGAAGTGCGACGCCACGTACACGTCCTCCGGGTCGGCCATCAGGTAGTCCGCCTCCCGGTTCTGCACCTTGCGCAGGCAGTCGAGCCGATCGATGCCGCCGACGCACCCGACCGGTACGCCGGCCGCCGCCGTTAGCCGCCCACAATCGTCCACCAGCTCCTGGGGGACGCACCAGCGAAAGGAGAGCGCCGAACGTTCCTGCCGCACGGCGGCCGGTCCGGCGACGGCAAGTGCGGCCAGTGCCGCTACGCACAACGCGATGCCGGAATACATCCTTGAACTTGACAGGGAAGAGCGACCGGTGGCTTACTGCCCGTTGGAATGGATCGTGTGGCACTGATTAGAGCGGCACTGCTCGGAGGCCTGTTTTATAAGGGGCAGCATCCCGTACATGAGCACGTACGCGAGGGGGGCCAGAGAGCATTGATAATGCTCCCCGGAGCTGCTCCGTCAGTGTTTCTCAAAAGGAACTGATTGGCAATAGACACCCAGCACGAGATGTTCTTCGGAAATTCTTCCACCGAAAGTGTTTGAAGGTCGTTTTAGAGCATTCGCATATCATGTAAGACGCTCCTAGACCTTTGTATATGTATCTCATCGGTTACAACAAGTGTAGGCGTTGCATGCTCTCAGCTCAGGTATTTCGTTAAGTATTATTCCAGTCACGTAGTTCTCCATCCAATGCCCCATAAATTTTTTGTTTTGTTTATGCAGTTTGGTTAAGTGCCACTGCTCCTGCAGGGGATTTTTTGATGCTGATTGGATGCGTTTTTTTTCTTTTAATGGGACTTCCCCTTTCGTTCTACACCAGCGGTGGGCAAATTCTGGTCCGCAAACGAATTTGCCTGATTATAAAAGATAGGAAGAATCTATGTATAAAATACAAATTCTAACGACTCTCTCGCTCTACTTCTCCATTGTTCCCTCACTACTTTATTTATAATTCTTCACCCGTTTTTTGCCAATCTATGAAACAATTAGTTCGTTGTCTAATGTTTGAAGTGAAATGATGATCAAAGAAGAGCAGGGTTCAATTAAATTATTCATTTAAATATGGCTATGTTTTCATATTTTATGTTCGGATTTTCAAAACTACAACAAAAGAAACTAGCCAGGGACGCATAATAATGTTGGCGAAAGACAGTCGGCCACCAGGAATAAACTATGGATTGGCATCTAGATAGGCAGGCAAATTAAACGTACTACAAAGAGAGATATGACTCTGAATTTCAAAGGAGAGCATGAGGGTACATAGTAGTAAGTATGGTAAATAAAACCTTGCGTAAATAAAACATTAGTATTCAACCTGGCACAGCTCTGCCAAACGGGCCACAACAACAAGAATTGGGAATAAACCAAAAAGTGTTGCCGAAATTATGAAGCACAGACTACGATCCGATTCCGATTATTGTTAGTACGATTCCGACACCGGAAAAATGGAAACCACTAGTTCCACCCGCAGTGGAGTCGTCCGGATTCTCTCGGAGTCTGAGTCTTTCGGAGTCGTGCAGAGTAGTTCGGAGTCGTGCTGAGTAGTTCGGAGTCGTGCAGAGTAGTTCGGAGTCGTCTGGAGTCGTCTGAAGTCGTCTGGAGTCGTCCGGAGTCGTCTGAAGTCGTCTGGAATCGTCCGGAGTTTGCTAGAGAGGGTCGGAGTCGATTGGAGTCATCCAGAGTCGGGCGGAGTTACCTGGAGCCGTCTGGTGCAATGTGCTTGTGATCAAGCCTTTCATTCAATTGTATTTTTTGCCTTTCACTTTGCGCGTGTACTTCGTATTCAGTCCTTTGTTTCGAAAGCCGACTCTGGACGACTCTGGATGACTCCAGACGACTCTAGACGACTCGGACTCCGGACGACTCCGACTTCAGGTTACTCCCGACGACTACGGATAATACTGGGCGGACCTACCTTCCGGAGTCTGTTCCGAAATCTCTAACAGGTACTACTTTGCCGATCCTTAACTGATTTCATTTGACCCTTTAGCTCAGTTTGCCGACCGCTGATCTACACTGATACCGGCCTGTTACTGCATTTTTGCGTAATGAGAGATAGCTTGAGATTAGTTCTTAGAATTTCAAGTTTTTTTATCGCTGCTTCGCCAACTCTCTCCTGCAAACGGTTGCTTTGTGGTGTTAAGTTTTGTTGTTAAATATATATTTATCATTTAAATATAATGTAATGAGTGGCTATGAGGAGAGCCTCAGCGATGTATGGTTCTACAACTTACTTATAGTTGTACTTAAATAAAGGACAAAGAGTTCTTTTCAAAAATGCAAAGGATACAACATGATCAAAAGTCGCTGTTGGGAACACGAAACTTTGAATTTAAAGAAAAAAATAGTTTAACGGATATTCTTGATCTTGCGATAACCATTAAAATGTTATAATTATAAACCATAATTAATGTGAAAATCCATATACTGAACCGTTGAAATAGGAGCAAACATCAATTCGAGATTTTTTCATTACAACGAAACTCATGTAATCTCAAACTCAAGAGCAAGTGATCATAAAAACTTAGAGCAAAATAATTAACAGTCGGCCATTAAATTATGAGATCATGAATTCAACCATTAAAAACTTACATCAAACTTCGAAACACATGAAACGACCCACGCATCGAGAAAGTAAAATCAAAGAACAATTGTTCAATTCTGAGTTTTAGGAACAACAAGGATCGTTGTACAGTACCGCACGCAGAGCAATAAAATGAATTGATTCGAAGGCATGCAGTCCACATCCCGCTAGCGGTCTAACGGATCTAAACATATGGTAGCGATTTTCCCTTCTAAACCGATAACGGAAGGCGTAAGCAAAAGGAACAACCGAAATACGTGAAACAATTACCTCACGCAAACTGTTGTCGCATAGAAAGTAGGAATAAAATTATAAGGACATTTTCCGCGGACATTAGCGGTTCTTGTAAAATTACATGAAGAAAAAACAAATACCTAATGAGAATTAAACGACAGTCTCTACAAAAAATTGTTAAGTCTTAAAATCTTGAGTCACTGCTAGCCGCTGGACGATTTTGTTTACAGCGGCACTTGCAATGTACAGCGGAGCCCCTCATAACAAACATATCCTTATTAGGATTTTTCCCCAGTAAAATCTCGCCTATCGAGCAATATCATTTGTGTTCCAAGTGCATTTTAAAATCAAGATTACCTTCGGATAAGATTCAGAATTTTTTGTTTAATTTTTAATATAAAACTGTGTCTGTCTGTCAAAAGATTTAAAGTGACTTTGGCCCTTATGAACTCGTTCGTCACTGATATAAAACTATTGCCAGGAGGAAAAGTGTCGTATAATTGTGTAAGTATTTCTTGCGTGCTTAACTGGATCTACGTGTTCATGAAGTCGCGAGATTCCCCTGCCAATTGCTGCCACTTGGAGGAGTATCGCATGATTGCAGATGACCATGAGTGTTGATGATGATTGCGGGCAAGTGTGGTTGTAGATTTCTTCTCTTGTTTGGCACAACAACCGCTGTCGGTCAAATTAATAGATTTAATGGCATTAAATTTATCGAATTATTTAAACATGTTACTCTCGCTGAATAGTATTTACCACAGCAAATTTCTGATTGTGATTAAACCGGTTTATTTTGGGAGGAAAAACTCTAGCAGGAATTGTCTAGCAGTGCATCAACAAATCTATCTTGGAGTTTAAAAACGAGAAAAGGTCGTCGTGCAAAACAAAATTAAATGATATAGATTTTTGTAGCATTTCTAACGCTACCAGTAGTTAGAAAATTAATGCAATTTAAAGAATTTAGAGAAGCTTGAACAGTTGGATTCGCAAAACCCCCCCAAGTGAAGATTGCGACGTAGCTGATTACTGAAGAAAAATCCCCAAAAATGATCTTCTAACCAGCTTCAGAATATTACTAAGCCAAACTTTACCATACAACCTCATGGTACCTATGTATAAAAGGGCTAGCAAAACTATAGCTACCACAGATGAGCCGCTTTTACCCGCGCTTTAAGGCCACTAAGTTCGGATATTGCTCGAGTTACGCTAAGCGAAACGTCGTGAGTCGCTTGAAAAATCGCTTGAAGCTAGCTACCCTTTCTCTATTCAAACGTCTATTTTGTTGCTACTTCTACCCCCTCTTCTTCCCTAGTTTCTGTTGCCTCCTATACAACGCCTGCCAAGCGACATTACACTGTTTTGCTCTGAAACGGATAATGCCCCGCAAATGGGCCTCGAAGCAGAAAAAAGCGAAGCCTTGCACACCCGGTAAAGTCGTTTGAGTTAGCGTTTATATTTACAAACGAATAAAGGGATCGACATCAGTATGCTCGCTACACAGGGGGAGGGGTACAGAGCCAGCCAACTCGTCAAACTGGGCAGGACAGCACGTGGCACAGCGCACGGGGCAAACGCGGATTTAAGCTTCAGCAGCGCCCACCGGTGGCCAAGAAGAATGCCTCTCCTGCAGGCTGTTGTGTTGGTTGTTTTTTTTTACGTTGCTCGCCATTTGCTGTTTGTGCCAGTGCATTCTGAACAGTGCTGGGGGGGGGATTGCCTTTACTTCTTGGGCGTTTCCGCGGCGGTACGCTGCTGCAGCAGCTGGATGCGGTGCAGATTGACGCAGTCGGTGAACTGCTGCACCTCCTCGGCACAGCGCAGCGTCTCGTTCGGGTTTTGCCGGTAGCACGCGATCACCTTCGCCTTCAGGTCCTGGCACGGGGGCAGCTGCTGCTGGACGGCGGTCGTTGCGAACCGCTTCTTCACATCCGCCACCTGGTACCGAGCACGAGGAGAGAACAGCATATGAAACCACCATCTCACGCGGGTTTAACGCCCCTCGTCCCTTACCGCATCGCTGTACTCCTTTTCCAGCACCTGGTTCGTCTTGGCGAGGTTGGCCTCGAGCGCCTTCAGCCGCTGCGTCCAGTAGACGTCGTTCTCGCGCAGCTCCCGCTCCTTCTCCTGCAGCACCTGCATCGAGGTGAGGGGCAGCTCGCCCTGGTACACCACGGACGGTGGCGGTAGCGGGTTCGGGTAGGAGCTGGGCCCACGACTGGCCGGCGTGCCGCTATCACCACCACCACTCTGCTGCTGCGGGGAGTCCGACCCGTTCCGACCTGCCGGGGTTGATTGGTGCAAAAAGAATCAAATTGAGACGGGCTGCGCATCGCTCACTCCACCACCTTCCAGCCCGGCGGCATGACAGTGCGACAGTTGCTAACGGTTGCATAACCGGCGGGAGGGATTTAACTATTGATGGTGCGGCACGGCCATCGAAACGCCCCACTGCGGCGGCCGCACCGGAGAGGCTCGGGTTCGGTTCAAACAGCTGCCCACCGGCCCGCCCACTTGCCTGCCTGTCTGCCCTCAAAGCCATGCACTTTTTTGCGTGTGGGGATCGATCCGCCAGGTGTGCTCTCTCTCGCTCGCTCGCTCGCTCACGGGGCGATTGCAGCAGGATTGCAAATGCCGTACTCACCTTGCGCCTTCGACGGGAGGCCACTCTTGAGCCGCTGCACCACGTCGTCGGAGATGTCGATGAGGCCGGCGGGTGAGTCGTTGTTCACGACCAGCGTTCGCGGATTGCTGGATGCGGCCCCCATCGCGTGCGGGCACCTATTCGTAACTCGGAAAAGCAGAACCCGTGTGGACGCGCGTGTGTGTGTGTGCGCGCGATGGCCGTTCGACGTTTGCCGTGTCTGTTGTTTCTTTTCCTTCCCTTGTCGTCGGTCTTTTTCCTTTTCTTTTCACTGCGCGAGAATTTTCAACCCCGAAACCTTTGTTTTGACAGCTGTCACGGACCGGGAGCACCCAAGGAGCAAAACCGCGCGACAGCCGGCGGACAATCGCGATGTGAACGCAATGGAAGCAAAACAAGCAACAAAGTGAAACATTTTAAGTTTACTGCTGGAAATCTACAATGGTTTCAAAATTCCATACATGATACAGGTCGAAGCATCTTCCTGAAATTGACGTGTTGAAGTAAGTAGAAGAAATCTTGGTTTGACAGTTACCCGGTCCAGTTTGTGTTGCCGAATCCAATATTCGGATTTTTACTGAAAGCCTTTTTAAAGCAGCGTTTTTTTGGTTGTATTAGGCCGCGGGGCCACGGGGCTTTCTCAAGCTGAGAAAACATTCTCAAGCACTCATTAAAGTTTCTCAAGCACTCAAAACTTGTTCTCAGGCGCGAGCCCGTGGCCGTTGTCTATTTTTCTCACTCTGAGAAACTGATATAGCCACTCAAGCTTTGTTTGAAGCTTTAAATAGAAAATAAGTTTTTATCACATTTTTTTTTTTACTTTTTTAATTATAAACATTTAATACATTGTGCAAAGTGATTACCGAAAAACGAATAGCACAATTGCTCCTATTTCAATAAGCCAATCGCTGCATCCTCAACTTTCTCAAAGATTCTCAAAGATTCTCAAAACCGATTTTGTTCCGATTCGACAAACGCTGAGAACGATTTTCTCATTTTCGGTTTCTCAAAAGCACTCATGAGTGCTTGAGAAAATGAGCGTTGAGAATCCCCATGGCCCCGCGGCCTTACGATAACAGTAATTATTCATTCTGTCAGGTACCGGAAAAATAAAGTCTGAAAATCTTGCAAGATAGGAAATAGACGAACCGAGATCGTCGCGGTATCGCGAAAATCGCGTATGACTTAAGCTGTCAATTCTGTTATAAAATTTGACGGATTTTACTGCAGGCGAGATAATCGCGGTTCGTGTATGGAACCGTCCGAAGGCCAAGAAGAAATATTTTTTATCAATTTGCGAATCAAATTATTTTGATAAATCCTTCGATTTTTGACGTCTTGCGGCTAGAAGAACTTGTATGAAATTATTTTTGACTCTATGAAACTAATAAACTCGATCAGAACACCACATAAGGCCGATGGCAACGCTTTTTCGCATCCGATTTTATCGGACAGGCATGTTAACATTTTATATGGAATTGGACAGATACAGGGGTCCCTCGAGTTACGACCCCCTCGAGTTACGACGATTCGCAGATACGACGATGTTGATTTTGACAGTTAAAAGTTGTCAGTGAGAAGAAATTGAATCATATTTTTGAATTGCTGGGCTGATAACCGTTATACACACATTTGCAAAGATTCCACAACTACACGATCTTGAATACCCAAGCGCCACAGATTAAGCTTAAACGACTGGAAAATTGAATATCCATAGGAAAAAAATGAAAGCTTCACAGCTTCATTGGTTTGATCAATAGATGGCGTATTACAACTCATCATTATATTGCTATCCTTTTCTTGCAATGTGTTTCGACAAGTTTCATCTTATAATGACCTATATAGCCTTCTAACTTTCTGAGCAAAAATCTATATGAATGGTCGTGTGGTCAGATACGTGGGTATCAACACCAACGACCATTACCCAAATCTCACTTGCTTCAGTACTGGTGGTTTCCGTTGGAGTTTAGTATTTAAACAATCGTATCGCCGTTCTAGTTCTAGCGATGCATAACTTCAATGCGAAACCATACAACAGTACAGAGGAAATGAGAAAGCTCTCCTCCAAGCGAGGAAGCTCCACAGGTTGGGTATCCCACAAACAGATGGCGCCACCAGCTTTTTTGCTATTTTAGAATGCATGAGTCGTTTGCCGTCTGCTAAACGAAGTCTTTCTATATTCCGTTTAGGTAGAGAACTTGAGTCGTTTAGAAGCCGTTTAGTGGTCGTTTAGTGGATTTGTGGCACTTGGGTATCTATATTGTGTACGGCGTTTAATGGGTCGGTCTGGTGGTACAGTCGTCAACTTGTACGACGTAACACCATGCCCGTTTTGGGTTCAAGTCCCGAAAAGACCGTGCCCCCATACGTGTAGGACTGACTATCCTGCTATCCCAAGCGCCACAGATTAAGCTTAAACGACTGGAAAATTTAATATCCATATAAAAAAATGAAAGCTCCACAGCTTCATTGGTTTGATCAATAGATGGCGTATTACAACTCATCATTATATTGCTATCCTGTTCTTGCAATGTGTTTCGACAAGTTTCATCTTATCATGACCTATATAGCCTTATAACTTTCTGAGCAAAAATCTATGTGAATGGTCGTGTGGTCAGATACGTGGGTATCAACACCAACGACCATAACTCAATTCTCACTTGCTTCAGTACTGGTGGTTTCCGTTGGAGTTTAGTAATTAAACAATTGTATCGCCGTTCTAGTTCTAGCGATGCATAACTTCAATGCGAAACCATACAACAGTACAGAGGAAATGAGAAAGCTCTCCTCCAAGCGATGAAGCTCAACTGGTTGGGGTATCCCACCAACAGAGAGCGCCACCAGCTTTTTTGCTATTTTTAGAATGAAAGAGTCGTTTGCCGTCTGCTAAACGAAGTCTTTCTATATTCCGTTTAGGTAGAGAACTTGAGTCGTTTAGAAGCCGTTTAGTGGTCGTTTAGTGGATTTGTGGCACTTGGGATGGTAACAATAAGTCACTGAAAGCCAAGCTCACTTGACTAGTGGGTACAGGCAGGCCTTGACCGTCAGCGGTTGTTGTGCCAAAAAGAAGAAGAAGAAGTACGGCTTTTAAATTAATTATTATTATTAAATAACATTATTGAACATTAATTTAAATAAAATACACGATATCATAGATTCTAACTCTTCAACTCCGGTTATAAACTTTATATTCATAGATATTCAACATACGACTTTTTCGACTTAGGGCGGTGGCAACGCTTATCGGATGCGATTTTATCGGACGAGATTTATATGGGATTTGACAGATAACGTCGGACGACAAAATCGCACGTCCGACGTTATCTGTCATATCCCATATAAACCTCGTCCGATAAAATCGCATCCGATGAGCGTTGCCACCGCCCTTACGCCTTGCTTTGGGACATTTTTTCGGTCCCAAACACAGTCGTATCTCGGGGGATACCTGTACTGCTATAAAATTCATAAATAAATAATTTTGAAATATTTCCAGCCTTCAGAGCGCACTTCACAGTTTTGACGCAAATCCTGAGCGGCGCTTCCACTGTGCAGCCGCTACTGACCGTTTAACTGTCAAACTGTCAAACAGGCGAACGTTAATTGCCTTGAATTACGCGCGGCTACCACCTTTGGCCGATGTGATACACATTGGTAGGGCTGCTTCGTTTTTGTTTACCTTGCCTGTACCGGTAACCGGAATCCGGATTGCTGTAGTCACTGGTGCCGAAACATTGTGAAAGAAAAGTGGTGCTCAAAAACCCCCAAAAACGATTTAAAATCCTTATCAACGTACAGCAGGGACGGCAGCTTTCGCATTCTGGTTGTTGTTGGGTTTTTTTCCGCGCAAACCCCGGTGCTTGTGCTTGTGCCCGTGTTTGGTTATGTTTCCCCCATTGCCACCGTCGTCGACGCCGTCGGTTCGCTAAGGTTGCAAATCTGGAAGATAAAGGGGAAAAGATGATTACCGCCACGGAACCGTTGGTAGGAACACGGGGGGGCATCCCCCGCCGCCTCACCGCCGAACACTACACTCAACCGTTTACTCACCATCCACACCCACACAGGAATACTTTCCACGAGGCCGTCTGGTGGTGGACAATCATCCGGGGCCGAACGCGGACGAGGAGCTGCCGGTGGCCGGCCAGCACCCGGTCGACCTGTTGCTGCTGCAGCGCCTGCAAAACGTGAACATCTCGCTCGACGAGCGGGAACCGGCCGAGTTCTATCGGCTGCGCGAGCTGCCCCTCGGCCGACCTGCCACGGCCACCGCGGGCCGCGATGTGACGCCGCCGTACGTTTGCACCGAGGAGGAGCTGTACGTGTGCGGCCCGACCGCCGTGTGGACGCGCTGCATCAGCAACGAGCCGGACGGGCTGCCGCAGAAAACGTTCACCTGCGACACGCCGATCCGGTTCGCGTTCTTCTGCCCGCGCCGGTTCGTCCGGCCCGACACGGCATCGCCGAGCGCGCCCGACCCGCCCGAGAGCGCCATCTGTCTGATCGAGAAGGACACGCTGCACGTGTTTCTGGACGGGGGCGACACGTACAAGGCGATGCTGCAGTGCCCGGTGTCGGCGGTGTGGATGATGCCGGACGGCATCCTGCTCGAGCAGCAGACCGACAGCACGCAGGCGGCGGCGGCGGCGGCGGCGGCAGCGACGTGGAGCGAATCCGTCCCGTGGCCCCGTCTCTTCACGCTCACCTTCCCGCTGGAGGAGATGAAGCCGGTGCTGCTGCTGACCGGGCTGAACTATGGCTTCCTGCAGCAGCCCGACTATCGGGTGGTGTTTACGAGCGAGCAGGTCGCACTGGTGCTGCTGTACGTGGAGCCGAGCGGCAAGCACGTCATCTACAAGCTGCGGCTAACCGAGGAGGAAGATCTGCCCGAGGCGCGGTACGCACCATTCGCGCCCGACACGGCCGACTCGGAGGCCAGCTACGCCCATCAGCAGACCGGTGACGCCAGCGCGCTGTACCACGGCTCGGTCGCTGGCACTAGCACCGTCGGCGGAGGCCTTGCCGGCGCCTCCAAGCTCGGTGCCAGTGCATCCGTCTCGTCCCGGTTCGGCTCGTTCCAGCTGCCGAACAATCCGTTCTCCGATCAGGCGTCCCGGCTCGCCGAAGACGTCCTGTCCGGGCTGGACCGGCACGGTATCGCGCCGGAGCAGCAGGAACCGCGCAGCGAACCGCTCGCACCCCAGTACTGCCTCGAGCATGTGTGGACCGTCGGTGGCAACGGTGCCGGTGGACCGGGTGGCAATCCTCCCGGCTCGACGTGGAGGTAAGGCTTTAAGCTTTTGTGACGGTGCATTACGGGGGTTTTAATGGGTTATTTACACTTTCTCAAGGGGGTTTAATTGTTTTCCAAATGTTGTTCAGTTTCCTTTCATACAATATGCTGGATTGATGGTGGTTATTTCTTGAACATTTGGCAGAGGAACTAATCGCAGTCATCTGCAAAGCGTATTGTTTAAAAATTTTGGAAAATCGCATCTGTAAATATTAAATAGTAGCGGAAAGTACGCTTCCTTGCAAAATCGATTCCGGCTAGCTCCGAACCTGTTTATGGAATCGATTCCGGATAATAGATCCGGAATCATTGTCCGCAATCAATTCAGGAATTGGCTCCGCAATCAGCTCCAGAATTGGCTAAGGAATCATAATCGGTTCCAGAACCGGAATCGAAATTGGTTCCGGAATCGAAATCAGCGCCGGGATCGGACCCTGAATTGGTTCCGGAATCGGCTCCGGAACCGGAATCGGAATCGGCTCCAGAATTGGCTTCGTAATCATAATCGATTCCCAGAATCGGAATCAGTTCCGGATTAGAAATTGACTCCGGAATCGGAATTGGCTCCGAAATTCTCATGGAGATTCCTGGAATGAGTTCTCTTCTGAAACTTCTTATTTCAATTCAAGAACTGGATCTTATTCCAGCTAATTCCATTTCTGGAGTCAGTTCTGATTCCGTTACCAAACCGTTTATTCCGTTTTGTAAGCATGGTTCCACATATTTCTTTGTCATCGGCGTCTCAATTGGTTTCTATGTTTGATTTTTTTTAACGTAGCCTCAGTGATTATTAGCTTATATCCGGTATATTGTAGTTAGTGATACTAATTTGCTATGTGCAGTCAGTGGCGACTTAAACGGTAAGCAAAGCAAGCAATTGCGGAAGACCCCGTGTATCTTTAGTCCAGCATGCATACGCACTTAGTAAGCTACTTCAAACTCATTCTGCTTAGCACCGGCGAATTTTTAAATATGCAGCAACGGCCTATCGCATTTATATTCGGGCAAGATACAGGGCTTTGCATGGGTAGACTTCAACTTCAGTTCCGCTCGGACCTGAAATCGTTTTGGAGGTTCGTTAATAAGAGCCGTAAATCCTTCACCGCCCCTTCCATCATGTCTCTAGGCTCACCAACTGCTGTATTTACGGATGGAATTTGTTCTCTTTTTGCTGAACATTTTTCAACAAGTAGTAGTTTCTCTGAAGTCTCTCCTGCTGATCTCAGCAGTCTATCGGTTTCTAATTCATTCAGTTTTTTTTTATAAGTCCTCTAGATGATCCTTACATGATAAAATCCTTACATGATATAATCGTGAGGACAACTCTCGAATACTGCTCGGTACTATAGACCCCCCATTGCCAAAGTACACATTGAACGTATCGATGAACCGCAATGATGTCTGTATGATTAGCGTATGCCAGGATCTGGGAGATAAGTCAATATAGAAGATGGTTCCCGAAGTCTCCACCCTCGATGGCCCTCTCCAGTGCCAGGTTAAATAGGAGACAGGCAAGTCCGTTCCCCTGGCGCAAATCCTTGGTGGTAGCAAAAGGTCCTGAGAGTTTTCCACCCACCTTCACCTGCCAAGTGATGTTGGTCATAGTCTGTATTCTGCCATTTTCTCCGAGATCTACCGCATGGTGAAGATCTCATCTGTGATTGATTCTCCGTTTAGGAATCCTCTTTGATAGTTTCCGACTATATCTTCGACGTGCGGGACAAGAATATTTCATAGGCGGTATTCAACGCCGTAATACCGCTGTAGTAGTTGCAGTTCAACCTGTCTCCCTTATAGTATATGGGGTAGATGATGCCGAGATTCCAATCACAAGTAACAATTTGATGAGTTTCGTTTTCTCGTCGTGCACCTTCATTCTTGACCAGTGCCTTGTTATTTTTCAGCCGACGGAATGCTTTTTATGTTTCGTCGATACTAGGTGGCAATAGCATGACTCTGCTAGTGGAGCCTCTACCTTTTCGTTAAACTGGTGATTGAGTAATTCATCAAAATAGTGAGCACACTGCGAGAGGACCTCTGGCGCGGTTATTAACCAGATCTGCATACTTGTTGCGACCCTAGGTACAACCTCCGAACCGACTCCAGCAGACAGATCCGCCCAGCATTATCTAGAGCCATTCGGAATTGTCTGGAGCCGTCCGGAGTCGCCCGGAGTCGGAATCGTTCGGAGTTGCCAGGAGTCGTCCAGAGACAGTGTCGTGTGGAGTCGTCCGAATTCGTCCGGAATCGCCTGGAGTCGTTCGGAATCGTCCGGAGTTGGAGTCATTCGGATCGTTCGGAGTCACCTGAGGCAATGTGCATGTGGGTTTCCTATAGACATAGGTGCATTTCCTATAGAGGCCTTTGTTTCGGAAGCCGACTCCAACTGACTCCGCACGACTCCGACGACTCCGAACGACTTCGAATGACTCCAGATAATGCAAGGCGGATTTTGTTTCCGAAGTTATCGAAATTAAGAAATTGTCGGAGTTGATTCGGGATTTTTGGCAATTTTACTGATCACTTGCTTTAGTGATGGGAACTCGGAATCGGACCTATCCGATTCCGATTTCGTGTTCGGAATTAATTCCCGAACCGATTCCGATTCCTGAGTTGACTCCGGAGCCGATTCGTGAGTCGGCCCTGGAAACGATCCCGAAAACTAATTCTGAACCTACTATCTGGAATCGATTCCAGAAAACTGTGGAGCTAATCGGAATTGATTCCGACAAAAACTTTATTATTCCCAGCACTAACTTGCACAGATTGCAGACCACAGCACGATGGTTAGAACCAACTGAACGATCCACTTTTTTATACACAGGACATATCCACACAGATTTCCAGATGGTTTCTGGAACAAATCCTTCTTTGAAGGATCTGCAGAAAAGCTGCTGCAAAAGTGGAACGAAGACACATGACGGTATACCGCTAGGACCAGGGAAAAATGATGATTTCAGTTAATGAAGTGCAACATTTACCTTATCCTCAGTGATCTCGAATGTAGGGTTATGGTGGACGGTGAATCGAACAATGTCCTTTTGGAAATTTTTCAAAAATTGGTCAATATTGTTCAGTTTGCCGCACCAATTAATTGATCTTTTTCCAATTGTTTTGTATTTTTTTATCAATTATTTTAAAACTATGGGGAAGCTGGAGGAAATCATTCAAATATGTTTGAGAAACCGTAAAATAAACATTCGGAAATCCTGTTTGTGAACACTTTTCCTTACAATTTTGATCCATTTTTCGTGTACAAATAAAATTTAAACCACAAAAAGCTTAATCAACCTTTCTCTCTCTCTCTCTCTCTCTTTCTCCCTTCCCAGCGCTACCGACGGCGAGATGGCGACCGGCGCCTTCCTGCACACCGATCTCGTCGGCAACACGTACATCTGCTTCCTGCAGGCCCGGGCCTGCCGGCTCACGCTGGTACAGTACAGCCCGACCGCGCTGAACGTGCTCGGCATCAGCACGCTGCCGGCCCGCTCCGCCGTATCGCTCGAGCAGGTCAACCTGATCGTGCTGCTCGACCCGACCGGCCGGCTGGTGCTGTACAGTGGCTGCATCGCCGTCGGCAAGCTGCACCTGAACGGGCTGCCGAGCAGCAGCTGCTTCCGCGCGCACGTCACCGGCGCGGCCAGCGGTCCAGGGGCGGCGCCGCCCCCACCGCCAGCCCGACCCCCGTTCGTGCCGAATCGTCCCAGCGCGCTCAGCAGCAGCAGTACGCCGGACACTGCGCCTAGCAGCACCGGGCAGGAGGGTTTCCCGCGCCGCAGCACGCTCCTGCCGAACGTGTCGCCCGGGCACGGGAAGTTCGAGGAGGAGCTGCACCTGCTCTCCCCGGTGCGGCCCGTCCCGCTGGCGGGCACGTGCCCCTCGGGCAGCAAGTACGTGCTGCGCACCGACCACAGCCCGATCGTGGCGCTGCGCGACGCGACCGGCTCGCGCTTCACGCTCGTGTTCGGCAACGAGCGGCTCGTCCGGCTGTCGCTGGCCCCGCTCGCCGAGTCGCACCTGGTGCGGAGCTGCCTGGCGGTGCTGCGGCACGCCCTCCCAACCACCACCATGCACGAGCTGCTCATCCACTGGTACAGTACGCGCAACGTGCCCGGCTCGCACGCCGGCCTCAGTGCGCACCAGGAGTGGGACCTGTTTCGCACGCTGCTCTTCACGATGATGGGCCGGCCGGTGGGCCCGCCCGATGCGGACGATCGGGCGGCCGACGCAGCGGGCCAGCCGGCCGGCTCGGGCAGCTGCCCCTGCGCCGAGGAGCCGAAGAAGCGGCGCCGCGGGGACGCCACCCACGGCCAGCCGGCCGACTGGGAGTTTCTGGTGCGGCACGCGACGGACCGGCCGGCCGAGGGCGTGGCGGAGCAGCCCGGCGGCCGCCGGCCGTACCAGCGCCGCGAGCTGAACAGCCTCTACCCGCACATTCCCGACTTTCTGCAGATGCTGCACCTGCTGTACGAGGACTTCAAGCTGAACGTGTGCCGGGCGGACGAGCTGCGCCGGCTCGCCGACTTCCTCTACTGTCTGGCGGCGGACGCCCAGCTCGCCGTGTACCAGCTGCACTATCTGGTCGACTTTCCCGAGCTGTTCGACCGGTACCGGCGGCACGGCAGCTGCCTGATCGAGGAGCCGGCCCTGTTCGGCCGGCTGGGCGAATCGCTCGCCCGGCCGCCGGCCATCTTTCGCTACCTGGAGCGGCTGCTGGCGGGGTGCCAGGGTGCGGACGCCCCGTTCCCGCACCGGCCCGGCATCAACGATCTCAGCTACGACATGCTGACGCTCGTCGCGTACATCTACCGCGTGCCGAGCGCGCAGCGCTGGGTGCGCCAGCATCTCGCGTCGGTCCTTTCGGAGGAGTTTTTCGCCGCGCAGCGCACCCGACCACTTGCACTGCAGGCGACGCACCCCGCGGGCCGGCAAGCGACAACCGCCTCGTTCGAGCGGACGGGCGACACCGTGCTGGCGTTTCTGGTCGCGCGCGGCTACACCCGGGACCAGCTGGAGCAGCTGCCGATCGCGCTGCGCTACCTCGTGCTGAACTACCTGGAGGGCTGCCGGCAGTACCTGTCGCACGGGCTGCAGGCCGTCTACTACGAGCTGCTGCTGCGGCCGGAGCTGCGCGCCCACGGGCTGGCGAGCGGGCTGCCCGAGTGGGTGCCGGACCTGCGGGCGCCCGAGCCCACCGAGCGGGGCACCCGGCAGGCGGCGACGCCCCAGTACGACGAGATCGCCAGCTGGCAGCACGAGATGAGCGAAATCGAGGTGGTCGGGGCGGGATCGGCTGGGCCGACCGGCGGCCCCACTGCTGCTGGGATCGCGTCCGGCACCGGCAGCGGCACGTCGGCCGCCCCGAAGGAGGACGGGCTGCGGCCGGGCCAGCCCACCCAGGACGAGGACGGCATGGGCGGGATGGACGGGGAGGTGCTGCAGCTGCGCTTTCCGGACGATCGGCGCATCGAGGACGTGCGCAGCTTCCTGAACAGTGCCGCCCGCATCCAGATCAATCTGCCGCAGTCGGCGACCACGCCCGACCACGAGTTCCTGGAGGAGCAGGAGCGCCGGCTGTACATGCTCTGCCTGCGCACGATGGCGCTGCCGGTCGGGCGGGGCATGCTGACCGTCTGCTCGAGCCGGCCGAGCGAGACGGAAACGGTGCGCGTGCCGCGCCTCTGCCTGTCCGGGCGGGACGTCACGCGCGGCACCACGATCGAGATCCAGCAGATCGAGGTGCCGGCCAACATGAGCCTCTGGCCCGCGTTCCACAACGGCGTGGCGGCCGGGCTGCGCATTTACCCCGACACGCCCCACCTCACCTCCACCTGGATCACGAACAATCGGCAGGGCGGCGGCCGCAGCGCACTGCTGCCGGCCGGCACGGACACCTCCACCGAGCACGGCGGGTTTCTGATGGCCCTGGGGCTGACCGGGCACCTGCGCAAGCTGTCGCTGTACAGCATCTTCGACTACATGCTGCGCTCGGACGAGATGGTGCGGCTGGGGCTGATGGTGGGGCTGTCCGCGGCGTACCGCGGCACCTCCGACCTCACCATCACCCGGCTGCTGGCGGTGCACGTCGAGGCGCTGCTGCCCCCGACCGCGGTCGAGCTGGACATCTCGCAGAACCTGCAGGTGGCGGCCCTGTTCGGCGTCGGCCTGCTCTACCAGGGCACGGCCAAGCGGCACATGGTCGAGGTGCTGCTGCAGGAGATTGGCCGCCCGCCCGGCCCGGAGATGGAGAACTACGTCGAGCGGGAGTCGTACGCGCTGACGGCCGGGCTCGCCCTCGGCCTGGTGACGCTCGGGCTCGGCGACTGCTCCTCGTCGCTGCACGATCTCGCCCTGCCCGACACGCTCTACTACTACATGAACGGGGGCAACCGGCGGCTGATGGTCGGCGCGCAGAAGGAAAAGTACCGGCTGCCCTCGTTCCAGATCAAGGAGGGCCCGACGGTGAACGTGGACGTGACGGCGCCGGGCGCCACGCTGGCCCTCGGGCTGATGTACTTCGCCACCGGGAACGAGCCGATCGCGCGGCTGCTCGAGCCACCGAACACGCTGTACATACTGCAGCATCTGCGGCCCGACCTGCTGCAGCTGCGCACCGTCGCCCGGCACCTCATCCACTGGCACCGGATCGAGCCGACGTGCGGCTGGGTGGAGCAGCAGCTGCCCGACCTGCTGCGGCAAAACATTTCCCTCACGTGCGATGCTCCACAGCGGCAGCAGCAGCAGCAGCAGCAGCAGCCGCAGGACGACGCAATGGGCACGGCGGAGACGGCGGAGGAGTCGGACGCTCCCGGCGATGGTGGCGGACCCGCCTTCTCCCAGCGGCTGTCCAAGTTCGAGCAGGTGCTGTACAGCCAGGCGTACTGTAGCGTGGTGTGCGGGAGTGCGGTCGCGATCGGGCTGCGGTACGCCGGCACCGCCAGCGAGTCGGCCGTCGAGACGCTCGACCACTACCTGCAGTACTTCATCGAGCAGGGCGTCCGGCTGCACAAGGGTTCGGCCGAGCCGCCCACCAGCCTGGCCCGGCTCGTCGGCAGCCAGGTGATCGAGAACTGCACGATGATGCTGCTGCTCGCCCTGTCGCTCGTGCTGGCCGGCACCGGCAGCCTGCGCGTGCTGCGCCCCATCCGCATGCTCCGGTCGCGCATCGGCTTCCAGCACGTGACGTACGGCTCGCACATGGCGGTGCACATGGCGCTCGGGTTTCTGTTTCTGGGCGCGGGCCGGTTCACGCTGTCCCGGTCGCCCGAGGCGATAGCGGCCCTCGTCTGCGCGATCTTCCCCAAGTTCCCCACGTACAGCAACGACAACCGGTACCATCTGCAGGCGTTCCGGCACCTGTACGTGCTCGCGATCGAGCCGCGCATCTTTCTGCCGCGCAGCATCGACACCGGCCGGCTCAGCCTGTGCCGCATCCGGTACGCGGCGGTCGGGCGGGAGCACCAGCCGGTCGAGCAGTTTGCGCCGTGCCTGCTGCCCGAGCTCGGTACGCTCGCCTGGCTCGAGGTGTGCGATGAAAACTTTTGGCACTTCCGGTTCGACCGGCGCCACAACTGGCAGATACTGGAGTGAGTAGGGGTTGCGGGAGGGTAGGAGCTGTTGAACTCGCGTGGAGTGGCGGGAGCTCCGAATCGGACCTACCCGATTCCGAATCCAAAACCAATGCCGGGAATAGAATCGGCTCCAGAATCAGAATCGATCTGGAAATCACATTTACCTCCGGAAACGGAATCAGGATTGTCTCCAGAAATGAAATCAGGTCCGGAATGAGAATCAGTTCTTGAATTGAAATAGAAGTTTCAGAAGCTAAATTAATTCCGCTGCCGATTCCGGAACCAATTCCGATTCCGGATCTGATTGTCATTTCGGAACCAATTATGATTTCGGAATCAATTCCGATTGCGGATCTGATTCTCATTTCAGAAGCTAAATTAATTCCGCTGCCGATTCCGGAACCAATTCCGATTCCGGATCCGATTGTCATTTCGGAACCAATTACGATTTCGGAATCAATTCCGATTGCGGATCTGATTCTCATTTCAGAATCAATTCCGAAACCGGTTCCAAATCCGAAGCCGATTTCGAATCCAGAGCTAATTATCATTTCGGAACCAGTTCCGATTTCGGAGCCGATTCCGATTCCGTAGCTGATTCCGCAGTCGATTCCGGAGCCGTTTCCGGAGTTGCCTTTGGAATCAGAATCCAAATCTGGAGCCAATTCTGATCTCGGAACCAATTCCCAAACCGGTTCCAAATCCGAAGCCGATTCCGAATCCAGGGCCGATTCTCATTTCGGAGCCAATTCCGATTCCAGAACCAATTCCGAAGCCGATTTCGGAATCGATTACGGAAACTGATTCTAGATCTACTATCCGAAATCGATTCCGAACAATAATTCCGAACTTACTATCCGGAATCGATTCCAGAAAACTTCGGAGCTAGCCGGAATTGATTCCAACGAAGACTCTATTTTTCCCCTCACAACTCACGTGCCTAATTGCTTTTCCTTCTTTTCCGTCACCAATCGCAGGAGCATCTTCAAGAAGAACGAGCGGGTGGACGTGAAGCAGCGCACCGGTTGCCTCACCTACCAGGAGGATCCGACCCGGCTCATCACGAGCCAGCTAAACGCGTTCAGCCAGCCGAACCACAGCCGGTGGCACTTCGAGCCGCTCAACCTGCTGCAGCTGGTCGACCAGCCGGACGTGATCAACACGACGCGCACGCTGCTGCTGCAGCCGGACCGGCCCGCCCTCCGGTGGCCGATCGAGCCGGCCGGCCACAGCGATGAGCTGCGCCACAGCGTGCTGCTGTACGCGCGCCTAGTCGCGGACAGCGTAATGGGCGACCGGCTGCACGGGCTGCCGATCTTGCTCGGGCTGACGCAGGTACGGCCGCCGGAAAAGCGAGGCGCAAAGCTATACTTCCCTATTAATATTTATTTTCTTTTTTCTTTTTGCACAACCAGATACTGCAGGACGATAAGCGCCGCACGAACAAATCGCTCGACGCCTGGCAGCTGCGGCTGCTCCGGGCGGCACTGGAGAAGCAGGCCTGGCCACACCGGGCACCGGACGCCCGCTGCCTGGTGGCCAGCAATCTGCTGCAGTCGCTGCTGAAGCGCATCTGGCAGCGGTGCGACGAGCAGCGGGCCCGCTATCGCACCATCATCCGGCAGTACTTGCAGCTGGGCGGCGACGATGACAGCCACGCTGGCCAGCCGCAGCAGGAGCAGGAGCGCCGTGGTGTCGATCCGGAGCGGCGCCGGGAGCAGCTGCGCGTGCTGGTCAAGCTGATCGTGCTGTACGAGCTGCCGTACGATCGGTTGCTGCAGGGCGGGCTGGAGTAGCAGTTATCAGCAGCAGTTAGCGCTGAGTTAGCTTTTGTTTTAAACGGTATATTTAGGGCTGTTTTGTGTTGGAGTGTAGGCGCATACTGTAGCACAGTAAGAGAAATATCTTTCGAGATGGAGATTTCAGGAAAAAAAGAAAGACAGAGAGAACGACACATTAAACGGCCATGTAGCGTTAGAATCTCATGGTGTAATACGTCTCCTATGAAAGGATTTTCAAACGGCACAGCTTTTCCAGTTGACGGCACAGGTCATTCCTTAAACAATCTTGCAAGATCATTAGAGATAGGTTTAATAAGCGTCGCCGCAATCAACACCGCTGCACGTGTTTTGGCTGTTTGCTTGAGTTGAGGTTTAACGTTAAATTTCAAATTTCAAACGGTTTTCGGTATGTTCCCGTTCCAATTTCGCTGCGCCTACCACACGCCTCGTCGCAGATGGGCCAGCCAAATGAGGGGGGGGGGACATAATTTACTTTTTTCTATTGTTTATGAAATTATAATACAAGTAACTGAACCATTCAAAATAAAAGGAGGATTTTTTTGTAGAAGAGGATTTGAACAGAAGGAATTGCTGTTACGTACGTGAGATAAGCAAAATAAACAATTCAAATTGAGCGTTATTTCATAAAAGACTGAAAACGTGCATTGAAATCGTTGAAAGCGTCCTTCGTTTGTGCGAAAGAAAATATTCTCTCGTATACACCTCAAATTGAAGCTTTTCCCCGATTTATGATTGTTTTTTGTACAAATGACAAATTTCAAGAAAAAGCAACGGTCAACGCGTTAGCTAAGCGAGACACGACCCCTGCCATGCTTAAATCGGGATGATCGGTCAGAACGTACCGAGCGAGACGGAAAAAGGGCACCGTGAAGTGCCAAACAAAGAGAGATACAAAGATTACAGTCGAATGGGGGAAAAAGAAGTATAGAGAGACGATCGACCGATCGTGTGATCGCGAGAGCAAGTGTGACCAACGCAAAGGGGAATTGACAGGACGGGAAGCTGTGTAGCTTTCTCTATCTCTCTTTCACCCTCTCATGAGAACGAGCCCGTTCATCCCAAATAGAGATGTGCTTATGGTTACGTTCAGTTCATTCCGTTGTTATGCAACTAACTCGTACAGAATTAATTATAAATTCTCACATTAAATGGACGATGCGATTCCTTTGCGATTTTTACACGAAATAGAATAAGTTACGGTTTCGGTAAAATATCTGTTAAGTGTGGCGGAAAGGTCTGTAAGTGTTAAACATTACTTTAAAAATATAATGGAAAAATGATCCTTTCCAGACTCGTTTTTATGGGAATTTTATGATAACGTTTGCTGTCGAATCGTATGCACGAAATGACAAATTGTAAACTCGAACTTTCACTTAACTTTCATATCGAGTACTCAAAAGAAGATATGAGTAACAACATTGCAAATTCTCGTTTGTACTGATCTGATATTTGTACACATGATTCGTTTGGATATAAAGTTTGACTGAAATCGTCCGTGTAGACGGCAGACAGAACAGAGGTAAAATAACAAGTTCTAATAAATACTCTAAGAAATAAAAGGCTACGTACATAAAACATTATTTACTGAAATTTAGTAAAATTTTACAGAATTTTTTAGCTGTAAATTCAGTAAACAGTAGCTCGTTTACTAAAGCATAGTAAAACCATTCTCATATTACTGATGGCTCAGTAAATGGTCGCGATTAAACAGTGACGGAATATTTCTTTCAAATTGAGGTTATTGATGCGCTGAGATAGCCAGTGTCACTGCTAATGTTCGTCCATGTTTTATATTGTTTCATACAGTTTTTACACTTCATTTGGCCGTAACAAGTTTTGATGGTTCAGTAAGCGCTCAAAGACGCCACGAAATTCCAGCAAGCACAGTGAATTTTAGCAAAGATTTCTGCCATTTTTTCTTCTTCAAATTAATCCCGCAAGCCAAAATCTCTCCTGCCATTTTATTGGGGTGCTTTTAAGCACCTACTATATTCACCTCTTAACTGCATATCACGAGGAAGTATCTCATTATATTTTGTTCTGATGCTCTTGCGGACAGGTCGATTTGAGCGCATTAATTGCTGCATTTTGAGTAATTCGTTTTACTCATATCCTATGACACAGTTTGTTGTTAATTAATGTTGATGATTTGATTTGATCATTGTTTTACTTGAATGCATTTAATAAATTTTTTACTGAACATCATTGAAAACGTAACATTAATGATGAAAATCAGTTCAATATACAATTACTGAACCGTTTCAGTAAAAAAAAACTTTAATAAAGAAGGATGAGAAAATTTGCTGTGTAGCTCTTTTTATTGTTTCTATGTATATGAACAACATATTGAGCATACAAAATGGTACCGAATTCGTTATATTGAACCAATTTTATCAAAAACTTAAAAACTGATTATCGAGTAACAGATGAAACCCCTCCCCAGATGTTCCCATGGTGTAAGGATGAACGAACGAGTCAATCGCTCACCGCTCGCAGTAGTTCGCTGAGCGACACCCGTGTTCATTCACGCGCACGCTCAACCGCTTTGCCCACCACTATGCCACAAGTGCACGGCAGAACGCTCTCGCTCTCGGGCACGCGTTCTAGCGCTTCGATCGGGCTCAATCTACTGTGAGGGCTCGCCGCTGCCGGACGTGCATGGTACGTGCGCGTGTATGTGTGCCCGGGAACGTAAGCAAGGGAAAGTCGTGTGTGCGCGCGCGTTTCGGCAAATTCCTGCAAAAAAAAACACACACACAAGCGTGACAGTTTGCGCGCACAGTTCTACCGAGCGTTTGTGTGTATTTCGGCGAAAGCAAAGGTGTTGGTGTGCGCTACTAGCTGATGAGCAAACGAACGACCGTTACCGTTGCCAAAACACGTGAACACAGGTGCAGGTGCGTTTATGTGTGTTTGCCTCTGTGTTTGTTTGTGTGAGTGTGTGGGATTGTTTGTTCTAAGTAGTGGAAGGGGGGGGGGGGGGGACGGAAAATCGATAGCGCAGCCGGAGGTGAGACAGGCCGGGCGGAGATATTTTTGTGATCGAATTTCCTGATCAAGATGAGCGTTGTGTCTGTGCGTGTGTTTGTGCGTGTTGATAGTGTTCTTGAATGTATGTCTCTCTCTCTCTCTCTCTCTCTGTCTTTCTCTTTCTCCATGCATGTTCAGTTGTTGGCAACACACGTGGTTTGCCGTGCTCTTTCACTACCGGGTTGTCAACACGCAACAACAACACTTCACCATTAGAATCACGTTCAACCTTTTCCTGCTTTGGGGGTTCTATTTGTTGTTTTGCTTAGCTGGCAAAATAAAAAAATGAGTTTATCTTTTCCCCAAAATGACAGTAAAAGAGCTAACAACTAGAAAAAGTAAACATGTCAAGCGGAATAGTTGGGCCTGTTTGCCTTCTGCTATGCTTTTTCCCTTCCGTCACTTGTCAGTCGTTTTCGCCAACAGCAAAGTGTGTTCCGTTTCAAGCGCGCTTGACTCAATCCGGCCAAGCAGGCGCATGAAGGAGCCAACCGGCATCCCGGCACATCATTTTTTTTTTACCACAAAAGCTTTCGTGTGTTCATGATTCAGGCGTGGTAGAGGGAGCAGAATCGTGCACGGCGGAAATGGTTTGTGAGCGGGTGGGGGAGCAGGGGGAGAAAAAGGTGAACGTATTTTTTTCCTTCTTGGAACGGCTAGAATTTCGCGTAAACGAGTGAGTAAGTAAGAAAGCGATAAGACAAAAGATAACACACAATACACACAAACGCGCGCGCGCATTGAGCGAGAATCTCTGGCTCGATTTTTATTTATTTATTTTTTATTTTGATCGCCGCCCCGGCACAAAAAAAAAACATTCTTTTCTCATTCAGGTTCTCTCGCACAGCCTGGTGGTGGTGGGGCAAGCTTGGTGTGATTAAAGGGGAGTGGGAAGACGGGGCCCTATGGACATGGTATGGTAATTTTTTGTTTGGTCGACATTTTGCCTGCTTTTTTTCTGTATGCAAATCGATTTTATTGGCCTTCTTTTGGGAAGGAATCTTAAGCACTGATTGAGGGGCTTAATTTTTTTCCTACTTAGAAAATTATTCGTTATTCGGAAAATTATTTATAAGAAGAAGAAGGATTCAAATTTTATCGTATTTCATGGATAATTCATTTTTCAGTTGAAAATGACCAGAAAAATCGTTCTCTGGTAATTTTAGAATGGTGTTCATAACATTATTCATGCAGTCTGTCGCATTTCAGCTAAATTGGTAATTGAAATGTTTGTGTTTTTTTTATTCTCAGCTATTTAAAAAAAAGCTAAAATCATTTTAAACAATTCTATACACGCTCCCATCAAAACATCCCAAATCAGGTTAAAAAAATATTTATAATTGCTTGATACGATCATTTTCAAAACAAAAAAAGTCAAAATGATGAGCTTTTTCAAATGAAAAAAAAATCAGTTGGACCCACAGAACAGAATGTACTGAATGTTCCATTTTGTAGCTTGTAATTAGGTTGAAATACCTCTTCATACATTACTCTGAACGGTAGAATCTGATTACAACTATCAGCTAAAACCTTTGAGTGCTCTTTTGTATGACCGGTCAACGGTTTAGCCCGCTACAGACATTGGAATGGATTGTTCGTACAATTTTACTCTTGGTTTATTAATTGAGTAAAAATTAATTTTTAAACATTTTGGGAAAAAATCTTTAATTTTACTTTTACAACATTCAAAAACAACAAAAATCAAATTTATACAATTTGCCAATTCGATACAGGCATTTTATGTGCAAGTTTTATTGTAGATCTTATGCTTAAATGGTTTCTTTTCCTTTGAATTTGAAGAACCATTAAAATCCAATGTTTCCTATTTTTTTTTTGAAAAAAACCTCTTTCTTTTTCGTTGTGCTAGTTAATTGTGGTAATTAATTAACAATATTATTTGATTTTCCCAGTTATCATCATATTGTGTGGATATCCATGCACCAGACTGTCTCTGTGCTTAATCAAATTGGTTGTCTAAAGTGTCATCGAAACGAATCATGTGTAACCCCTTTAATGCGACTTTAATCATTTTGGACCTAAAAAGGAGTTTAAACACGCGTACGGCTATAGTTTATACGGTACATTTTAATTTTTTTTCTCAATGTTTCAAAATTGTTACAAGTGAAAAAAAAAAAGTTTTGGATTATGATTTAGTAAACGATTTTAATTTTCCTTTTTGCGTTCTCGCAAACTTTCCACACTCTCCAAGCTCGGAGCCTCTGCAGTTAAAGTCATTCCACCACAAAATACTCGCCGTTCGCCGGCGTGTGGCTGCGATCGCATTTTAGCCCCCTCATCCCGTTTGCAAAAGTAAATCCAATATCAACACGCCGCCACCGATCGTGCCCCGGGGCAACTAGTGTGCGCGCCGCTCCGACGCAGCCCTCTCGCTCTCGCTCGCTTTTCTCGCCGGCGTTCACCACCATCAAACATTCCTCTGGAAGCGAGAACCGTGCGAGCGGGACAGATTCGCAGTCTGCCACTCTCGCTCACCCTTTCTCTCGCTCTCATCGGTGTACTGTCGTGCGATCAACGGCACTGCTGCCGCCGCCCCGACAGCTCCAGACGATCTTTGGACTCCCAGTCGGGCCATTCCTTTTGCATCCCCCGCCTCTCCCCACCCTGTGTGCTAACTGTTGTACGCGCGTGTGTGTGTGTGTGTGTGCACATATAGTTTAATTTGTCTCGCGCGGTGTGTAGGGAGCGTGGTGTGCAGCAGCAACCCCCGTAGCCAGGCTTTGCACGTTGTGTGGCGCTAGTCGAGAACGCTGCCAAAAAAGCAAACAAATCGCTGCCGCCTGTGTCCGCCCAGCCCACCTCCCCCCCCGGTCGGGCTAAGCCGTAAGCGCAGCATTTTTTCGGCAACGGACCCACACACACACACACACACATGAGTTAGCTTTCCCTTTGTGTTGTCTGCCGCGGGTCGATAAGTCGAGAATCACCTTTCGACGGTGCGAGAACGGCCGACAAAGGCGGCCGGCAGCAACCGACCGGTAGGAGTGGCAGTAGTAGTAGTACTAGTAGACGCAAGAATACAGTGTGTGTGCGTGTGCGTAGGGTGTCGATGTATCTTCCGAATGTGTGTTGTTTGAATTAGTTATTTTTTTTATTATAAGGAGCAGAGCACAGAGCCTCGAACGGTAGAGATGCTGTATCGCTCTGTTTGTTTGTGTGTGTGTGTGTCCACGTAGGTGTGCTGGGAATAACAAGAGATTAGCAACTGCATGTTTGTGTGTGTATATGTGTGTGTGTATGTGTATGTGTGTGTGTGTGTGTGTGTGGTTTCATATTACTTAACTGTGTTTGTTGCCCGATCCCAATATTTCATAATTTGATAATGTTCTCTTTTCACGCATTTTTGGCTTATTTGGTATTAGGATTCTAAGCTGTCAAGAGGAAAGTGGATGTGTGTGTGTGCAGTGAACAATCCAGCAGTGAACAAGTGAAGCTAGAAGCAAGGAAAGAAAGAAAAGCAAGAAAGAAAGCAGCAAAGGGGGAAAAAGATTCGTAACAAGTGTCGCTCAGCCTCTGTCGTGGCTTCCACACATATATATCACGGCGACAACGGTGTGTGAGATAGTAAACAAACGTCATCGCCATCATCTTCAACCTGTGCGCTGCCCGCAGCTTCCCAACTCCCATCCCGGGAGATGGAGGCGACGACCATCGATCAACACCGAGGCAGCGTGTCGCTCGATTCGGCAGTGCATCTAGCAATTAGCATCAATCAATAAGTGCCATTACCTACACACACGCACACAAACACGCGGAGAGTTGGCGGCAGCTGCTAGCTGCGTGTCAAATTCGTGACCCCGCTGCTCTCCCTGTACCTTGTGTCCGACGTGAGCAGTGCCGGCGACAACCGTACTTGGTAAGTTTCATTCTTCCTTGACATTACTAGTTTTTTTTTCTCTCTCTCCAACGTCTTGAGAACCTTGGGTCGGCTTAGCATGTTGGGGAAGAGCATCATCGTCTTCTCCAGCGATCATTTTTAATGTGTAATCGGTGCCCGAACACCTTGCCGTTGCTCCTTTGCTGCAGTGGCAAAAGCAAGCAAGTAAATTGAGACTTCATCCCAACTTTATTTCTGGTATAGAGAAGGTCCTGATGCTTCACCAAGGTCCAGGAATGCCAATTCCTGAAGTCTGAAGTTCCGAAGCCTTCTCTGCTGCTTATCTTTTGAATGCAGGAGATTGTTGAGACTTCACCCAAATTTAGTTCTGGTCTAGAGAAGGTTCTGATGCTTCACTAAGGTCCTGGAATGCCAATTCCTAAAGTCTGAAGTTCCAAAGTCTTCTCTGCTGCTTATCTTTTGAATGCAGGAGATTGTTGAGACTTCATCCCAAATTTAGTTCTGGTATAAAGAAGGTCCTAATGCTTTACTAAGGTCCTGGAATGCCAATTCCTAAAGTCTGAAGTTCCAAAGTCTTCTCTGCTGCTTATCTTTTGAATGCAGTATATTATTGTGACTTCATCCTAAATTTAGTTCTGATATAGAGAAGGTCCTGATGCTTCACCAAGGTTCTGGAATGCCAATTCCTGAAGTAATAAGTTCCAAAGTCTTTTCTGCTGCTTATCTTGTGAATGCAGGAATTTCAGTTTTTGGTTAGAATTGGTGAGATCTCAGATGTATTGAAAGAGTTCCAAGTTACCCGTTGGAAATGGCGTCATATCCCTAGCGTTTATTGTGACGTAATTATGTTGATATACAAGGGAACTCTGAAGCTGGTAACTAACTTAACTTCGCATCCCGATCTCTCCAACTGGGTTTAGCTTCTTGGTGCAATCCTTGATGTATCTCCATACCTAGTTAGGCTTAGCGACGTCTCATCAAGATCGGATCCTCGGTGATGTGAATATCATAACTAGATTTGAAGATTGAGTCATTTTCCTATCACGGTGTAAATTATTTTTTGTATTCTAATGTCTCCTATTTTTAGCATGGGTTTTTTTCCTTCTCACTAATAGTCTGATGTAGTGATTGGTAAGGTTGACAAAAATCCGGAGTCGACTCCGATTCGACTCCGATAAATTCGGAATCGACTCCGGAAGGTAGGTCCGCGCTTCAATATCCGGAGTCGTTCGGAATCGTCCGAAAAGAGCAGAAGTCGTCCGGAGTCATCCAGAATCGCCCGGAGTCGCTCGGGGTCGGAGTCGTCGGATTCGTTCGGAGTTGTTCGGAGTCGCCCGGAGTCGTTCTGAGTCGTCCGGAGTCGTCAGGAGTCGTTCGGAGTCGTCAGGAGTCGTTCGGAGTCGTCAGGAGTCGTTCGGAGTCGTTCGGAATCGTTCGACTCCAGACGACTCCAGACGACTCCGACTCCGAACGACTCCGACGACTCCGAACGACTCTGGACGATTCCGGAAGATTCTGGACGACTCCGAACGACTCCGACTCCGGGCGGATCTAGTGGTTCCATTTTGCCGGAATCGAACTAACAATAGTCGGAGTCGGATCGGAGTCGTGGGTGCGCTCCATAAAGCACATCACTAGTCTGATGGACCAATCTTGAGCCAAATCGTGTGTGTGAGTAGAGATACTGACATACGGACATGCCCAATGATCTTCAAAATTCTCAATATCTGTCGAACTCTAAATCCTAAACTGAATCTTCTTTCCGACTAGGATCTGTACTCGGCAGTCTTTTGGATTTGGCTCAGAAATGTCTAGTAGGCTGTCTTATGTCTTCATCAATCATAATAGATGTCAATTCCAATCGATCGATGATTCAAAGATGTATCACCCAGAAGTTCCAATGAGTAGCAGAGAGATCTGGAGAAGCGTACATCTATTGTAGTGTACCTCCAAAAATCCTTCGGAGCTCGTGTAATGTTCCTCCCAACCTATGGCCTATCTTTATAGGGGAAAACTATTGCCAACGATTGTCCAAGAATTGGAACAAAGTCATGTCACAGCACCAACACACACACGCCTCTGGCTCATATTTACTCATCAAGGGACTGCTTCAAGGTGTGCTTCGGTGTCAGCGCATTTACGCGCGTGTCAAAATTCGCCACCATGAGACACGGGGGTTGACACCAACACACGGTATGCACGGGCGAGAGGTGTGAACTCATATATTTATAGCCAAAGATCGCACTTCTAGCTTGTCCCCCCTTTCCGTCCCCATTCATCTGGGTGGTGCTGTGCCGGTGTGGCAGCATCTGGTTGCTGTTTTGATTTCCCGCCCGCCCGATGCATTTGTGCTCTAGGTTTTCCACGCCTGGTTTGCTGCCTTTGCCTATAAATGCACCCGTCGATGCACCCACGTGTGTGTGTATGTGTGCGGGATTGTTGTGCTCCATTGCTTCAACCCTGCGCGAATGTGTCCCAGAAGCAGAAGCAGCATGCCGAATGTGCGTAAAACCACGGCGCGACCGAAACGTGCGCAATTGATGAGCCGAGCGCGTTTGTTATGTTATGTTTACTTCTGTTGGCACGATGGGGCGCTGTGTGTGTGTGTGTGTGTGTGTGTGTGTGTGTGTGTGTGTGTGTGTGTGTGTGTGTGTGTGTGTGTGTGTGTGTGTGTGTGTGCCGTTTTTTGGTCGATGTTTATGCCAGACGCCCCTCCCGGCCATGCACAGACGCGGCTGCCGGCGATGGGAAGAATAATTGTTTCTGCTTTCTGCGCCGCCGGGTTCGGGCCTTTTGCTCTAATCCGCTCGCACAACAATTTCTCTTGTTGTTGTTTGTGTGCAAAAGCATCAGAAGAGCGCAAAAGGGAAGGTTTCAGGAGTAGCGAGACAGACAGAGAGAGAGAGAGAGGGAGATTGTGGCATCAGCGGTTTACGAGTTTTCTGCGAAACACTTTCCGCGATCGCGGAGGGAGCGCCGGGGTGGTGTGTCTGACGCGTGACGGAAAGTGCGGTCTAAGAATACTGGCACGGCTAGGGTTAGGGTTTGGTAGCGAAAGTGACGGTAGCAAGAAAAAGAAAAAAAAAAAAACAAAAAAAAAACGCAAACTGTTGTTTCATTACCAAGAGGTAATTACCAAAGTTTGTGCGAAACCGGCCGCAGGCACCTCAACAGTATTTGGGCATAATCGGCCCCAGTCTGAGTTCACGTAAATTAGTCATCAGGGGTTTTTCACCCACCAGCGACTGTGAGATGTGATGTCTGCGCGCTAGAATACATCTCCGAGAGGACATCAAAGAGGTCTCGCACAGGTTCTGAGCTCACCGCGCAGCGGCAACCTTGGCGAGAGGGCAGCGAAGCATCTCAGAATCCATCGGGTTTATGTTTTTTTTGCCCTCGTCCGTCCGTTTCTTCTGCGTTCATATTTCCTTGTGCGGCATTGTAGAGTTTCTTCCGATCGCAATCGGTCCTCCCGAGCGGCGCGTTTTCGCTTCTCGCACGTGAGCTCATTAGGGAGTCGTTTGATGTCGCGCACTCCACCAGCACACATTCGGAAGTTGTTGGCAGTGCGGGGCATACGGGTTAGCATACAGTCACGCTCTCCCGCCGCTCCGGCGTGGGAATGGAGTCACGTAGGAAGCGGGCGGTAGGAAAGGAATCAACTGCACAAGTGCATCATCATCATCATCGGTTAACCGCTGAGTTTAATAGCCGCTTTTAGAGGCCACTAAACACACAGACACACGCACGTAAACTGCGTGCCGTTGGTTTCGTTTTTTTGTTGTAATGACGGTAAGAGACAGAGAGAGGAAGAGAAGAGCTTGTCGCGATGAGAGATAAAGAGAGAGAGAGTAGAAGAGTCTGCCGGGGGATGTATGAAAGCGCATTAGGTTCAACCGCGCCAAACCTCTCCGGCGGCACTGCGTGCGCAGTGTGTAGACGTCCGCCCCAGTCTGGTTGAAGGAATCTCCTCCTCCCCGCTCCTAACTCCTGACGCCGTGGATGCATGTCTGGAGATCACGCCCCGTGTCACCCTTTTGTCGAGTGGATGGTGGAATCGTAACGGTCGCGCCGCGCCGCTAATCTGTCGCACGGGGGAAGGGGGCAGTGTATGATGCGGCAGGCGCCGTCGAACGAATTCCTGGGGGAAGAGATTGGAGCAGGCTGAAATATTGTAATCCGCTTCGAGAGTGGAAGCCGTATTAGCAAAAGAAAAGGTAGAAGGCTCTTAATGAGCGGAGAAGTTTGGTGGAGCTCCCTGAACGGTAGAAACCATTTATCAAAGTCTGAGTATAGGTCTTGTACGGCGATTGATTGGCTTAAAGTCGTATCCGATCGTTGTCGAAAACCAAGTTGAGCAAGTTTTTTTTTTGGGGGGGAAACAGAAGTGAGATTCCAAAACCATTATGGCGATCTTGTGACAATGATCGGTTGTTGAAGACAAAGTCTAAGGATCTGACATCCCAATGTGTTCGTTGCTTTGTCAGAGCAATTGAACCCAATACCGCGAATTCCTTTGGCTTGCAAACGGACACTTGGAGTCCGTAGACTTTTGCTGGATTCAAGCCTGGAGAGCTCTTGGCGGTCGTAGGAATTGTATGTATTGAAATGAAGTCGGAGTCGGCTGACGGATGTTGTAATTCATATGTCCTGGACTAAATAGTTAGATACGGGAAATCTTCGTGAATTTCTAGGAGATTTTTCGAACTGAAGTAATGATGTATTCTTATTTTTGAAAGGTGAAAGCGTAAATCCTGAAGTAGTTGTATACCCATGTCTAACGTCTAGCTCTAGCTGCTATTACTGTGTAGGACGATTCTTCCGGGAGTTGTAAGATGTTCACAACTCTTGACGAACGTAGGAATTGTATAAATTGAAATGAACGGAGTCGGAGTCCTGGGCTAAACAGTTCAATCGAGAAATCTACAGGATCTCCAGGATTTCTTGAAATGAAACAATGTTGGGTTTTGATTTCCGAGTGATGGTAGCGAACAGCCTGAAGTGGTGCTAGATCCAATGTCTAGCTCTAGTTGTAATTACTATCTAGACCTATTCTTGCGCAAATTGTAAGATAATCATAGAAACAAGGCTCGAAAGACCTGACAATCTGAAGAGCTCTTAGTGAACGTAGGAATTGAGATGAACGGAGTCGACCGACGAGTGATGTAAGTAATCCACATGTCCTGGACTAAACAGTTCAATCGATAAATCTACAGGATCTCCAGGATTCCTTGAATTGAAACAATGTTGGGTTTTGATTTCCGAATGATGGTAGCGAATAACCTGAAGTAGTGCTAGATCCAATGTCTAGCTCTAGTTGTAATTACTATGAAGATCTATTCTTCCGAAAATTGTAAGATAATCATAGAAACAAGGCTGGAAAGACCTGACAATCTGAAGAGATCTTGGTGAACGTAGGAATTGAAATGAACGGAGTTGGCTTACGGAGTGGTGTAATTCTCATGTCCTGGAATAAACAATTCAATCGAGAAATCTACAGGATCCCTAGGATTTCTTGAATTGAAACAATGTTGGGTTTTGATTTCCGAATGATGGTAGCGAATAACCTGAAGTAGTGCTAGATCCAATGTCTAGCTCTAGTTGTAATTACTATGAAGATCTATTCTTCTGTGAGTTGTAAGATAGTCATAGAAACAAGGCTCGAAAGACCTGACAATCTGAAGAGCTCTTGGTGATCGTAGGAATTGAAATGAACGGAGTCGACCGACGAGTGATGTAAGTAATCCACATGTCCTGGACTAAACAGTTCAATCGAGAAATCTACAGGATCTCTAGATTTCTTGAATTGAAACAATGTTGGGTTTTGATTTCCGATGATGGTAGCGAATAACCTGAAGTAGTGCTAGATCCAATGTCTAGCTCTAGTTGTAATTACTATGAAGATCTATTCTTCCGAAATTGTAAGATAATCATAGAAACAAGGCTCGAAAGACCTGACAATCTGAAGAGATCTTGGTGAACGTAGGAATTGAAATGAACGGAGTTGGCTTACGGAGTGAATTCTCATGTCCTGGACTAAACAATTCAATCGAGAAATCTACAGGATCCGTAGGATTTCTTGAATTGAAACAATGTTGGGTTTTGATTTCCGAGTGATGGTAGCGAATAGCCTGAAGTGGTGCTAGATCCAATGTCTAGCTCTAGTTGTAATTGCTATGTAGACCTATTCTTCCGAGAGTTGTAAGATATTCATAGAAACAAGGCTCGAAAGACCTGACAATCTGAAGAGCTCTTGGTGATCGTAGGAATTGAAATGACGGAGTCGACCGACGAGTGATGTAAGTAATCCACATGTCCTGGACTAAACAGTTCAATCGAGAAATCTACAGGATCTCTAGGATTTCTTGAATTGAAACAATGTTGGGTTTTGATTTCCGAATGATGGTAGCGAATAACCTGAAGTAGTGCTAGATCCAATGTCTAGCTCTAGTTGTAATTACTATGAAGATCTATTCTTCCGAAAATTGTAAGATAATCATAGAAACAAGGCTCGAAAGACCTGACAATCTGAAGAGCTCTTAGTGAACGTAGGAATTGAAATGAACGGAGTCGGCTTACGGAGTGGTGTAATTCACATGTCCTGGACTAAACAGTTCAATCGAGAAATCTACAGGATCTCTAGGATTTCTTGAATTGAAACAATGTTGGGTTTTGATTTCCGAATGATGGTAGCGAATAACCTGAAGTAGTGCTAGATCCAATGTCTAGCTCTAGTTGTAATTACTATGAAGATCTATTCTTCGGAGAGTTGTAAGATATTCATAGAAACAAAGCTCGAAAGACCTGACAATCTGAAGAGCTCTTGGTGATCGTAGGAATTGAAATGAACGGAGTCGACCGACGAGTGATGTAATCCACATGTCCTGGACTAAACAGTTCAATCGAGAAATCTACAGGATCTCCAGGATTTCTTGAATTCAAATAATCTTGGGTTTTGATTTCCGAATGATGGTAGTTTGCAGTGGTGCTCGATGTCTAGCTCTAGTTGTACTATGTAGACCTATTCTTCCGACAATATTCATTCAACAACAAAAAAAAAGTCTGAAGAACTCCTGAGAACTGTTGTCTAAAAGTCTCTGCCTACTCAAGTCATTCCAGGCAGAAAAAGAGAGAGAGAGATAGAGTGCTCCAAGCAGACTTCAACACATTTTACACACACCCTTAATGACACAGTTTTTGAAACGCTTCCTACATGTTCCCGACCCAACTGGTTTGCGACGGCAGAAAGCCCCGTTCCAGATGCTTTCCGCGGGTCCCAATTCTATCCCCCATTGGTGTCTCGGCGAGGCTCGCGCGTATTTAGAGTGATCAGTCATCGTGCAAAGCCCCTGGTTCGCAGCGCCAAGGTTCGCTCGCCAAAATAGGGCTACCGTGCGTCAAAACCGCCACTCCTCTCTTCTCCTTCTCCTATGCCTCCTCCTGTGGATGCGACCAGTGCAGCTCATCATGAGGGAGGACGAGTTGTGTGTCGGGCTGTTGTGTCCCCGTCACGTCGTTGGAATGCGTCACCCGGGCGTCGGACGCTGTCGAGCTCCATATCTTCACCGCTCCTTCTCTATTCTCTGAACCAACATCACAACATCTTCAGACAGCCAGAGGGGGGGGAGGGAAAAACAGGCGTCGGAACCAACGGATCGGCCACGTTGAGATTGTTTGCCTGGTTGTGTCGCTCTCTCCCTCCTTTTCTCACTCTCTCATCGACAATCTCCCACAGTTTTCTTGTCAGCGAAAATACGATCGCACTGCAAAACGGCTGCCGGTCTTGTTTACTCAATCCCCACACCTCTTATGGTCGTCGCCAAGGGCTCCACCAGCACCACCACCACTCGAAATGACGGGTTTGGTGGTGGCGGCGGCGACGACGGATACGTACGGCTATTTTTAAAACCCGTCCTTTCACCCCCAGCCCCCTTTGCCTTCGCCGGCCGTGTCTTGCACGATGCGCTTGCGGCGGCTGGTCGAGTTTTTTTTTTGCGTGCACATACCCCCCCACCCATAAAGACATCAAAAGGGTGGTGGCGTGTTTTGGTGGCGGAAGGTGTGCAGTATAGATATGTGTTAACATATTTGTATTTGATTAGATCGCGCTTTTCAGCATAAACAATGAAGCAAATAGAGGCAAAAATAAACGGTCCGCGCCACATCCACCCCAAACTCTCGCTTGGTCTCTCCACCCTTTTCCTCCTCTCTCTCTCTCTCTTTGAGCCGTGAGACATTTCAGCCAATGCGGCGCGCGGACCCATAAACATTACACGCTGTGTTTGTTTAATTTGTAAGCTTCGTTTCCTTCCCCCTTCTTCCCGGGCCTCTGTTTTGCGCTCTCCCATCGGAGGGCGATGGAAGGAATGCGCCCGTTCGCGAAAAGGGCGGCATCGGTTGATTTTGCAACACTCCAAACAGCCACCCAACCTGATCGCTTCTGATTGTTTTCTTTTTTTTGTGACGAGCAAGAAGGCAAGCAATTGTTTTCGAAATTGTTGTTCTGTTTGTTGTTTGTTTTACGTTGCGTTGCAGTTGTGTGTGTGTGTGTTTGCTTTGCACACTGTGGCCCGCCTTTATGCACCAAGCAAAATGCAAATGTTTTCTTTTATAAAAGCTTTTTGTTGGCTTTAATTACACCTGCACCCAAGGGTTTCACTCGCCTGCTGAATGTGCGCGAAGTTCACACACACTCTTTTTTTTTGGCGAAGGTGTAAGATGCTTTTTTCACACCTCACACACACACATATATAAATGCGTTACGATCGGGACACTTTGCCTGTGGCTGGCCCAAGCGCAACAAAGCGTCTCCATGCGTAAGACGGGACAAAAGGTGTGTAAAGCATAAATGGATAGGTGCATCTTTTACCTTTCCGGCCCTCGCTGTACAGCCCAACCCTGGCTGCGGGTTGCCACTTGAAAACAGCCGGGGTGTCCGCTTTCCACTTCACCAAAAAGGCAAAGATCAATCGGGGCGCGCGCGCTCGCTGGGGTGCTGCTCATTGACACCCATTGGGCAAGAGAGCGCAGAGGAAGACGGGCCCCAGAACGGCAAAACGGGGAAAGAGAGGAAACAAACGAAACACGACCCGAAAGGGAATCCTTTTGTCTTCCCCCTCTCGTTTACCAAGCATTCCAATAGCTGGCTCAGTTCTCGGGAATCGGCAAAGCAAAAGGGATTATAGTGGGAAAAAAAACAAGCAGGGAAGGACAAGATTTCTTCAAGTGGCTGGTTGCTTCTTTCACCACAACCGGGGGGCCCTTCTCGCTGTCCCGATTTTTTTTTGTTTTTTTTCACTGCATGCAGCATCGCCAGGAGGATTCCCCCTGCTCGGTCTAATTCGTCCTCCGGTGGTCAGCGTCCGAATCGATTTGTTCTGCGTGGGCCGTGAGAGAGAGAGAGATTGGGCGATGCACTGGAGTAACGGGTGCTTCTCTCTATCTCTGCGCCACTATTATTACCTGTGCTTGGGCCGATAGCGTGGGACATAGCGAAGGGTCGAGAACAATAATTGACACTGGCGAATAATAGGGGTGTCCTTTTTTTTCTGAGCGACCAAGAACCATTTAGGTAAGGGAAGGATTTGGAAGCTGCACAAGACGCAGCAAAGCGATTGGGAGGGAGAATTGAATAATATGAGGTTTGTTTGCAGCAAGTGCGTTTCGGAGGTGCTGCATTTGGAATGATTTAGTTTCTGTGTTTGGAATGATTATTGCATTAAATGGCTTTGAGCAAACTATTCTAGCTTGGCGGGAATGACAAAACAATATTTTGGAGCGAAATTCACTGACAAATCTAAATTTTACTTCTTATCACGTATTCAGCAGTTTTCTACTGGTCAGCTTTTATAAGCTTGTTAACGTCTCGATCCAGGGATTGGTCAAGTGGTCGAGTGGATAAAAGTGCTTGCACGTATAATGCACGTGGTGGGATCGATTCCCATCTCAAGCTCGGTTTTAATTTGTGCTTATATTTATGTATATAAATCATCATAGTGGTGAAAAA